>NC_134357.1:63509692-63809692 GCF_048569485.1 Anomaloglossus baeobatrachus | reverse complement strand
GTGTCTATGTGGGGCCCTGCTATTCAGAATAGGCGAATTTTATTTTGCTCGGATAACTCGAGGGTGGTCCACGCGATTAATCACCTGACTTCGTCTTCCCTGCCTGTTATCAAGCTGCTGAGATTTTTGGTTTTTAAATGTTTGGAGCTCAACATTTGGTTAAAAGCTCGCTATGTTCCGGGTACGTGTAACATGATAGCTGATTCCTTGTCCTGTTTTGACTTTCAGAAATTCCGACACCTTTACCCTCATGCCCAAACAGAGGGACTGTCGTGCCCATCCAGCATGTGGGACCTGCTGGACTGCAGTTGATGCCGTTGGTGACATCCTCCGTGGCCCCGGTGACATGGCGTTCTTACGGTAAGGCATGGGCCGAATGGTTAATATTTGCTGCGGGCCACCCGATCGCGACATCTGAATGTTCCAGGCTGGAAGCGACCTGCCAATACCTGATGAATATGTACAACAATGGTTTGTCCAGCGCGGTTGCTAGGAACCGGTTGTCCGGCCTCGCTTTTCATTTTAAGCTACGGGGATGGTCTGATGTTACCAAATTTTTCATAGTGCGGCAGGCAGTCAAGGGATGGAGCAGAGGGCGACCTAGCAAGGAGAGCAGGAGGCCAGTTTCCTTTAGCCTCCTGTCTCGCATCATCGACTGCATACCTGCCGTCTGCCCTTCTCCTTTCGAGTCCGCCCTCTTCTCCGCCTCTTTCGCTTTGGCCTTTTTTGGTGCATTACGCATCGGTGAGTTGGTGTCTTCTTCTAAAGGCACCCATGGTGGCCTCTGGCATGACGATGTTATTTTGACTAATGTGGGTTTACGTATTCGCATACGTAAATCCAAGACTGACCAATCCGGTAAGGGCTGCTGGATCCCCTTATTTTTCATATCCGGACCAGTGTGCCCTGTTAGATTGGTTCATAATTATATGGCGGTCCGCCATGGGGAATTTTCCTTCCTAGTTCACGAAGATGGTTCTCCTATGACGAGATTCCAGTTCCTGTCGGTTTTTCGGAAATGCCTCAGGTCCTTGGGTTTTTCTCCATTGGATTTTGGCACTCATTCCTTTAGGATTGGGGCTGCAACGGAGGCAGCCCGGGCGGGATTGCCCAATGAAGTTATCCAGCGCATTGGCCGCTGGCGTTCGGCTTGTTTTGCACGTTATATCAGACCGGAACTACTGCTTCATTGATAATTTCCTTTGCAGGTTGTTTGTTAAAATGCCAGTTGCTGTTCCCGCACTAACGGTTTTTTACTTTTAGGCGCTGCTAAACCGGTGATTTGGCTGCTCGGCCATTCCTATATTTTCTGGGCTGGACAGCGAGCTGAGAATCGACCTGGCGGACGGGCCCTTGGATTCCGTGGTTTTGAGGTCAACTGGAGAGGAATTAGGGGTCTGATCTGGCCTCAGATTCTCCCTGAGGTAGTCGGGATCGCTAGGTCAGCCCTGTCACCAGTGGTCCTTGTCATCCATGCTGGAGGAAATGACCTCGGGTCTCGTCGTTTGGCGGAGCTCATTACTACCATGCGATCGGACTTGGATAAGTTTCATGCATTTTTTCCAGAGCTGGTCATCGTGTGGTCCGAGGTCGTTTCTCGGGTTGTATGGCGGAGGTCCCAGGGTGCTGCAGCGCTCGAGCGCTCTCGCCGTACGCTCAATTCGCGTATATCGCGATTTGTGCGTTTTAAAGCGGGAATTGTGGTTCGACATCGGCAATTAGAAGGGGACAATTCGCCCCTCATGATTACGGATGGCGTTCATTTGAACGAAATTGGCTTAGACATATTCTTGTCTGGCATACAAGACGGCATAGAGCAAGCGCTGTGTTTGATGGGTGGGGGTCGGAGCGCAGTCTAAAGTCTTTGCTCCTCCGTGGCGGTATTTATCCAAAACTGGTATGTTTGTTAAGCTGAAGTGCGCCGGGAGTCCGGCCTGGCACAACGCTTCGTTTTGGAAGTTGCTAATAGTTATGGTTATCTTTGCTGTGACCGACCTACCTCCACAAAAAAGATGAGAGTATATAAGTGTTTTTTGATAAAGCTCTCCAATAAAGTTTTATATTTTGGTTACATTGGTGTTGGTGTGTTTAATCGGACATGGGACGTGTTGATTGGGTGTTCAGGGTCTCAGCAGTCTAGTGTGTTTCCACTAAACACAGCAAAAACACATGTAATCCAAACATATATTTACCAATAGTTTTGAAAAAAGCAGAATACCAGGAAAAGCAATAAAAACGCATATAAAAAACACACACGCAAAAACACAAGTAACCTAATTTTCATATGTGTAGAAATTCTGCAACATCAAAAGCTCAACAAATACTCAATGTAGGAAGGTAAAGGCCGCTTTACACGCAATGACATCGCTAACGAGATGTCGTTGGAGTCACGAAATTAATGACGCACATCCGGCCTCGTGAGCGACGTCGTTGCGTGTGACACATACGAGCAACTGCTAACGATGCAAAATACTCACCAAATCGTTGATCGTTGACACATCGTTCATTTCCCATATATCGTTGCTGTGTTTAGACGCAGGTTGCTCGTCATTCCTGAGGCAGCACACATCGCTACGTGTGACACCCCAGGAACGACGAACAACACCGGACCTGTGTCCTCTGGCAACGAGGTGGGAGTGACTTTCATGCGGCTGCTCTCCGCCCCTCCGCTTCTATTGGACGCCTGCCGTGTGACATCGCTGTGACGTCGCACGAACTGCCCCCTTAGAAAAAAGGCTGTTCGCCGGCCACAGCGACGTCGTTAGGAAGGTAAGTATGTGTGACGGGTACTAGCAATTTTGTTCGCCACAGGCAGCGATTTGCCCGTGACGCACAAACGACGGGGGCGGGTGCGAACGTTAGCGACATCTCTAACGATGTCGTAGCGTGTAAAGCCCCCTTAAGCTTAAAGGGGTATTCCCATCTCCAAGATCCTATCCCAATATGTAGTAGGTATAATAATAATAATATTAGCAAATACCTCCAATTACAAATGTAGTATAGTTCTCCTGATTAGCCATGTTTCATACCTCATGTGCAGGATATTTCAGCTTAGGTATCCATGGTTACGACCATTCACATAGAGACAGTTAGTTGCTAGTGGTCGTAACCATGGATACCTAAGCTGCAATGCCCTGCACATGAGGTAAGAGACATGGCTATATCAGGTGAACTAGACTACATTTCTAAATGGAGATATTTGCTAAAATTATTATTATTACACCTACTACATATTGGGATAGGATCTTGGATCAAGCTGATGATGGAATTTCCCGCACAAGCTGAAGAGCTAAGTACCATAAAGCATGTGGTGGAAGGGGATCTGGAAATAAATTGATTATTCTACTTTGTATGACTGCTAAGACTATGCTCCCATGATGAGCATTTGGTGAGTTTTGATAATACTGATTTTCTACAGCCTGTTTGCATGTATTGCGTTTTTGAGTACACTTTTTATACATGCATTTTTTATCAAATATTTGATGCCACAGTATTTATCTCTTCTTGGTATCTCCAAAAAGCCATCCCACTGTGACAAGGTGTACACCATCAGGATGGTACTATGACTAAATGAGTCACCTAATCAAATACCAGCAGGCCTCAATGGATGGGGGCAAAGCAGGACGAGGCCTGACCATTTGCACCTGTCCGTGGAAAGCTATATAAACACAATGCACGGCGCCCAAAAACAGGGCACCCACACCCCTATATGTACAAAATACATGAAACTAAAGCAAATTCAAACACACTTGTTGTTACCCTGCTTCCCCGAATATAAGCCCTACCTCAAAAATAAGCCCTAGCAGGAGTTTTCGGCCTTTTCGGAGTAAGGCTTAAATGTAAGCTCTACCCTGAAAATAAGCCCTGGTCGCGGTTCAATAATGAAGAGTCCATGCAGCCAAAAAAGTTGAAGAATACTGCAGAATACTTCATTATAGAAAGCAGACACCCCTAAAAGAGAGAAGACAGACACCACAATCATACTCCCCAGACCACCAATGGGAGGCTGTGCAATGAGAGGACCTGCGGTGGAACGCATCGAGGATCTGCATTGGAATGCACATACACAGACACACATTCGGTGATACTGTACTGCTCCGAGGACCTTGGACGTAGTGGAATGCGAGGACCTACTGTGGAACACATTGAGGACCTGCAGTGGAAAGCATCAATGCATTCCACCACAGGTTCTTGATGCGTTCCACCTTAGGTCCTCGCGTTCCACAGTGCTGTCTGCCGGGGACAGAAGCAGTACAGTATCACTGAATGTTTGTGTGTGTATGATGTTCCTGTGATCTGATGTGTGTGTGTGCTGGACGGAAACTGGGGAGGACCGCTGTGGAGCACACAAGGACCTGCAGGGAGTGCCCTCTGTGGAACGCAGAAGGACCTGGAAGCAATGCAGATGTACGGGGTCTGGTAAGTATAATTCTTCTGGTGGGTGTCGGCATTTTTTGGGGGGGTAAACTTACCCCTACCCGTGTTTCCCTAAAAATAAACACTACTCCAAAAATAAGGTGTAGTGCATTTTCAGTGCAAAAATAATATAACATAGTGTCTTATTTTAAGGGAAACGCAGTATCAGTGCTATGTGTATGTGCATGTTCACACTGTTGCCATTAACAAACAGAACCTAGGATGAAAATAATGCGCAAATACCCTGCAATACATACGTAAATTAATAGTAATAGTAAATGTAAATGACATAGAGTACTTAGTTGACACTATTTTGATCCCAAAATATTTTTTGGGGGGGATTTGCTTTACTTCTTGGTACAGTATTTTACTTTGACAAAATGTTTTTGATATACTCATGTGTGGATTACATGCATCTTTAGTGAGTTTCTGCAGCGAAAACTCACGTAAAACGCATGCGCTTTTTGCATTAGATTTTCCACATTTAATGAAATTCTATGGATAAAATCTGCATATAAAACTCAGTGTACCTGCAAGAGGAATTGACATGCACAGATTTGAAAAACGCACTATAGGTCAGTCTACACAGGGTAAAAAAGAAGCAGAGTGGGCAGGAGATTTCTACTAAACACATCCATTGTTCTGGAACTATAAGGCCGGTTTCACACATCCGGCTTTTTGCCGTTTTGCCGGATCCGGCGCTCTCCCGTACAGTTAATACAGTACAGTGACAGCGCAACAAGCGCCGGTCACATGCTGTCATGTGACCGGCGCATGTGACCCGGAAGTTACAGCGCTGTCATTGTACTGTATTATCTGTACGGGAGAGCGCCGGATCCGGCAAAACGGCAAAAAGCCGGATGTGTGAAACCGGCCTAAGATGCTACATTATTGACGCTGAGAATTTTCACTCAAAAATGCAACATCTTACAGCTCCAGCAAAAAAACCCAAAACCCTTATTGTGTGAACACAGCCTAAGGCCTCCGACACACATCCGTGCCGCCGGTACGTGTTTGGTCCGTTTTTGCACGTCCCAGCGGCACGGATACACGTACACCAATGCTACCCTATAGTAGCAGGCACACACATGTAAAACCGCACGGAACGTGTGTCCGTGTGCGTTTGTACGTGTGTGCGTCTTTCTACACGCTGACATGTCCACATTTTCTCTGGCAGCACGGGTGTCACACGGCCCGCACCCGTACCACACGGATGTAGTGTGGATGCGGTCCCGTGTGACACGCGCCGGAGAAAACACACGTGTCAGTGAAAAAAACCAAAACATTTACTCACCTTCTCCAGCCCTCCTGTCTCTGCCGCTGCTGCCACTTGCTGCCGACCGCCGCTCATTATACTCATTTAATATTCACTTCACTGCGGCCGGCAGCAGCAGCAGCGGGGAGACGGCAGGGCTGGAGACCGAGGATCAGCACCACGGACACGTGAGTATGCAAATTACCGGTTCTATGTGTGCTATCGTGGATAGCACACGTAGAACACACGTGGACCGCACGTACCCGAGACACGTACTTACCACACGCAACACGCAGGGTAAATACGTGTCTCGCGGCACGTGCATGATTTTAACAGAAGTGTGTTTCAGGCCTAATGAACATTGCTGCAAACAGATTTTACACTACATGCTCATAAAGCATCATACAGGTCTAATGGCCCGGATTTACAAAATAACTATACTAGTCTAATCAGGTCTAAGAACTTATTCTTAGGCTACATTCCCATGATGAGTTTTTGATGTAGAATTTTTGCACCATTTCTGCACCTATAATGTAAATTAGGTTATGTTCATTTTTCATTCTGCTTTTGTGTTCCTTTTTTAACTGCATTTTTACTGCATTTGATTTTTGTGCTTTAAATAAAGCTGCTTTGTTTTTAATACTTAGTGCAATTGACTTTATTGATATACTTAGGTGAGGATTATATGCGTTTTTTACCTGCGGATTTTCCACATTTAATGCAAGTCTATGGGGGAAATCTACACATAAAAGTCAGATTACCAGGAAGAAAAATTCACGTGTTGCAGATTTAAAAAAAGAAAAAAAAGGAACACAGTGGGCCGGAGATTTCTATAAATCCCATCCGCTTTGCTGAAACTGAAATACTGTATGCAAACTCACCAAAACCTCATGGTGGGAATGTAGCCGTTAGGGTTTCTAATTCTTGTATCTGTCTTTTTTTAGCTCCTTCTCAGCTGATTTATGACCACAAACCACATGAAAGTTGAATGTGCAGGAAAACAAAGAGCCTGTAATATATTTAATAAAACTGAACTGTAGAAATGATTTTTAGCCCCAAATAAAAAAAGTAGCAAGAAACAGGTGCTCACCCCCTTATCAACCGTAAAGAGCAGCAACACACAGATGACAATACAACAAAGTATTTTCACCATAAAATATTTTGAAAAGTCGCATTTTTTCCTGCAGGTATCTCATTAAAGGGAACCTGTCAACAGGTGTTTCCTATATAAACTTCAGCCACCACCAGACATTCTAGAATACTGTATATGTGTCGTGTCCGCTCTGTATAACATAAAAAAGAGCTTTTATTATACTCACCTGCGGCGCCGTCCGGTCCAATGGGCGCAGCTGCTCTCGGTTCGGCACCTCTTCTGTTTTTGTGATTGCCGTTCTCTTTCCTGCTCCATGTGGATGATGCGTCCTATGTCATCCACACAGTGTCCACCATTGTGCTCCTGCGCATGCGCACTTCTCTCTGCCCTGCTGCATTGTAATGTGCAGGCATAGACAAAGGTCAAAGAGCGCATGTGCACTACAATACTTTGCTCTGCCCTCGGCACGTGTGCAGAAGAACAATGGCTGACTCAGTGTCGATGACGTCGGACGTATCATCCACATGGAGCAGGGAAAGAGGACGGGCATTAGAAGCAGAAAGGAGACGTCAGATCAAGACCAGTGATGCCCATAGGACCAAACCACCCCACAGGTGAGTATTATAAAAGGTCTTTTTTACGTTATACAGAGCGGCTTGGGCTCTTATATACAATATTTTAGAATGCTGTACTGTATATAAGAGCTCACTGGTGGTGGCAGCAGTTTACAAAAAAAAAAACCTGGTGACAGGTTCCCTTTAAGACTGGCATACGAAAACACTCGTCTTAATGATTCAGGGCCTGAGTGCCACTTGTTCTGGATGAAGAACCCTCCAACTCATAACATAGAGAACCCTATTGATTTAAATGGGTACTATGTAATACTTATTTCGTCTGTAGAGCTGGTGCAAGGAAATTGAACACTAAAGGCTACTTTACACACTGCGATATCGGTCCCGATATCGCTAGTGTGGGTACCCGCCCCCATCTGTTGCGCGACACGGGCAAATCGCTGCCCGTGCCGCACAACATCGCCCAGACCCGTTACACATACTTACCTGCCCGGCGACGTCGCTGTGACCGGCAAACCTCCTCCTTTCTAAGGGGGCGGTCCGTGCGGCGTCACAGCGACGTCACTGAGCGGCCGCCCAATAGCAGCGGAGGGGCGGAGATGAGCGGGATGTAACATCCCGCCCACCTCCTTCCTTCCTCATAGCGGCCGGGAGGCAGGTAAGGAGAGCTTCCTCGTTCCTGCGGCGTCACACATAGCGATGTGTGCTGCCGCAGGAGCGACGAACTACATCGTTACTGCTGCAGTAACGATAATCGAGAATGGACCCCCATGTCACCGATGAGCGATTTTGCACGTTTTTGCAACGATGCAAAATCGCTCATCGGTGTCACACGCAGCAACATCGCTAATGCGGCCGGATGTGCGTCACAAATTCCGTGACCCCAACGACTCCGCATTAGCGATGTCGCAGCGTGTAAAGCCCCCTTTAGGGTAAGAACACACTTTGCGTTCACCTGCTTCCTGTTCTAAACACACGTTTTGGGCTTAGTTGATTTGACCAAAGTTGCCTTTTTCAGAACTTTAGCGCTGAAAACGCATGCGTATTTACCGCGTTTTAGATGCGTTTTCAGCGCTTTTTACCTGCTTTTTCACCTGCGTTTTGACTGATGCGTTTTGAACATCATGACACTGCTAAATAAAGATTAAATAGTCAAACAGAATGAAAAAAGAGAAAAAAAAGGAAAACATATAATTTTGGAATTAATATAGAAAAAATATATATATATATATATTTAATGCTAAAATAGCAAAAAAAACGTAATTTTCTTTAATTTATTTGTCGAACTATGTGTGTGTGTAAAGGGACATATTATTCAATTATTTTAATGTCAGAAAAACATGCGTTTTTGAAGTCCAAAACGCATGTTTTCTGCACCAAAAAAGCAGGTAAAAAGCAGGAAAGTTGAAGAATCTTGGTTTTTGCCATTTCTCAATGACTTCAATGTTAGCCAAACGCACCCAAAATGACAAAAACAATTGACATGCTGCTTCTTTGAACGCATGGTTTTTGCCACAAAATATGCAAATTAAACGCAGGGTTTAGAAACGCAAAGTGCGGTCTGAAAATCACCATTTTCCATTGACTTTGCTGGAAATCAAAACGCATGCCTTTTGACATGAAAAAGGTGCTTCTTAAAACGGACCTAAAAAGCAGCAGAAACGCAGGTGGAAACGAAAAGTGTGTTCTTAGCCTTAGGCCACGTTCACACATTGAGTATTTGGTGAGTTTTTTACCTCAGTATTTGTACCCAAAATCAGGAGTGGGTGAAAAATACAGAAGTGATGCCCGTGTTTCTATTATATGTCTCCTCTGATTGTATTCAGACACTGTTGGTTTTGCCTTACAAATACTGAGGTAAAAACTCACCAAATACTCAATATGTGCATGTGGCCTAAGGCTATGTCCGCACTTAGTGTTTTTACCTGCGTTTCCGCAGCCTTTTGAACTGCAGCATTTTAATGGCAAAAGGCATGCGTTTTGATTTTCAAGCAAAGTCTATGGGAAATAGGGATTTCTTGTGCGCACAATGCTGTTAAAAACGCAGCGTTTTAGATGCCGAAAATTTGGCAAAAACTCAGCGTTTAAAGAAGCAGCGTGTCAATTGTTTTTGCCATTTTGGCAGCGTTTTGCTAACATTGGAGTCAAAGAGAGATTTCAAAACGCATTCTTCTTCAAAATTCTAGCGTTTAACATGCTTTTTTGATGCAGAAAGCATGCGTTTTGGACCAAATAAATGCATCCGTTTTTGATAACATATTAAGGGCATGATATGTCCCTTTACACACACACATAGTCTGACAATTAAATTTCTGAAAATCAAGAAATTAACATTATTTTATGCATAAATATTAGCAAACATTATCATTTTAATAAAATAAGCCATTTTGTGTATGATTTTAATCATGATATTTGTTATCATTTTTTTCCTTTTTTTTCATAGTGTTTGAATGTTTAAACTTTATTTAGCATTGTATTTGTAGTCAAAATGCATCTGACTTTAAGCAGTGAAAAAGCATGTAAAACACAGCTAAAACGCGATAAAAACGCAAGCGTATTTATAGCGTTTTTGTGGTCAAAACCAAATTTGACAAAGACCATTTCTGACAAAGGATGCGTTTAGAACTGCAACTACCTTGACGCAACATGGGCACATAGCCTTAGGGTACCGTCACACTTTAGCGACACTCCAGCGATCCCACCAGCGATCTGACCTGGTTAGGATCGCTGGTGCATCGCTACATGGTCGCTGGTGAGCTGTCAATCAGGCAGATCTCACCAGCGACCAGTGACCAGCCCCCAGCCAGCAGCGACGCGTGAAAGCGATACTACGCTTGGTAACTAAGGTAAATATTGGGTAACCAAGCGCTT
This sequence comes from Anomaloglossus baeobatrachus, assembly GCF_048569485.1. Lineage (NCBI taxonomy): Eukaryota > Metazoa > Chordata > Amphibia > Anura > Aromobatidae > Anomaloglossus > Anomaloglossus baeobatrachus. Next base: position 63,799,485 of record NC_134357.1, on the reverse strand, counting down.
GGTTACCCAATATTTACCTTGGGTACCAGCGCACACACTTAGCGCTGGCTCCCTGCACTCCTAGCCAGAGTACACATCGGTTTAATAAGCAAACCGCTTTGCTTATTAACCCATTGTGTACTCCGGCTACGTGTGCAGAGAGCAGGGAGCCGGCACTGGCAGCCTGAGAGCGGCGGACGCTAGTAACCAAGGTAAATATCGGGTAACCAAGCAAAGGGCTTCGCTTGCTTACCCGATATTTACCTTGGTTACACCTTACCGCAGGCTGTCAGAAGCCGTCTCCCTGCTCCCTGCACATTCAGATTGTTACTCTCTCGCTGTCAAACACAGCGATGTGTGCTTCACAGCGGGAGAGCAACGTCCAAAAAATGAACCAGCACTGTGTGTAACGAGCAGCGATTTCACAGCAGGGGCCAGATCGCTGCTCAGTGTCACACACAGCGAGATCACTAATGAGGTCACTGGTGCGTCACAAAAAATGTGACTCAGCAGCGATCTCGCTAGCGATCTCGCTATGTGAGAAGTACCCCTAAGGCCCCTTTCACACGTCCGTGTCTCCGGGTTGTGCTAGGTCCATGCCCGTATGTACCGGAGACACGGGGACACATATACCCATTAAAATCAATGGGTATAAGTGCACGCACGTGTTCTGCCAGAGGCCCGTGCCTCCGTGTGGAGCAGACGTGTGCCGTGTACTCCACACGGATGCATGTCCGTGTTTCTCCGGCAGCACGGGCCCGCACACGTACCACACGGAAGTAGTGTGGATGAAGGTGCACGTGACAAGCGCCGGAGAAACACACGTGGCATTGTAAAAAATAAAAAAACACAAACTCACCTCCACCATAACTGCAGTCTCTGCCGCGGCTGTCACCTGCATCCGACACCCAGTGAATTTGAACAACGCGTCTTCCTCACTGGGGTCGGAAGCAGCGTCAGCGGGGCGTGGCCTGTGCTGGACACTGTTATTCAGCACCACAGACCGCTCCGGAAGAAACAGGTAAGGCGGGACTATCCGTTCTCCGTGTGTTACTACGTATAACACACGGTGAACAGGAATGTGCCACAAACACGGCACATAGGGAGCAAACCCCCCCTTTAACACATACGTGACAAAACGGATCGTTTTTTTCACGGATGTGTGAAGGGGGCCTAAGGCTGCATTTACACTTAAAGATAATCAGTGTAACCAGGTTGCTGATCACTCAATGAGCAAGCAAAACAGGTTTACCGGTCTGCGGTTGTTTAGTGCTACTGGTCGATTTGTGTAAATGGACCCCTAAACTGTTCTGTTATGTGGAAAAATGCTACTAAACTACAGATATGGGGTTAATCTGCAGATTAATAGTATTCTGAACCTGCCCGGCGCCTTCACATTAAATCCCTATGCCGGAAAGAAATTAACTTTAATCCTTCCAGTAGCGTTCGGGCTTCAGTCAAGGGGGCAGCGCCAGCGCGGGTTCAATCACCACTCTGTGTATGAAGAGCAGAGGCTGTAACCCCCCTCCCCCCACATTTACTGACTGATGGTTCTAATGCAGAGAGGCTGTCAATCAGTTTGGAGGCGCGATTACAGCCGCCGCTCTCCATACACAGAGCGGTGACTAAATCTGCGCCGGTACCGCCCTGTGACAGAAACCTGAACGCTTCCGGGAGGAATAATGTTAATTTCTTCCCAGCAGTGGGGATTTATGTGCAGGGCAGGTTCAGAAAGCTATTAACCTGCAGATTAACCCCATGGCTGCATGTTAATAGCATTTTTCCACGTGACAGGTTCCCTTTAAGTGTCACTGCACTGGGGAGATACTTTATCAGCTCATTACCAAGAAACTTATCTAACGAGTGAGAATTTTACAAAGTGATGATGTCTTCAAATTCACTATCTATTGCAGTGCGGAAATTTCTGGATACTGATAGCATGGTGGTTTAGAAACAAGCAGTTGTGTGCCAGCAGATTTAACAACATATGGACTGCATTTTTTCCCCCGATATAAATAAATGTACATGTGTATGACAGATCAGAAAATTAATACATGATCTTTACAGTTCATGATAGAAGTTAACATCTTCATAAGTACCGTGTTTTTCCAAAAATAATAATTTTGTCTTATACTTTTTTTTGCCTCCCAAAAAGCGCCAGGGCTTATTTTTGGGTAGGTCTTATTTTTGGAGAAACATGGTTAGGAGTAAGCTTACCCCTCAAAAAAGCAGACCCTTCTTCCCAGGAGACTCATGCTTACCAGACCCCGGACATCCATGTGGCTCCCAGGTCCTCTCCTGCTTCTGGCCGACACACTGTGGCCATGTGCGCACGTTGCGTTTTTTCATGTGTTTCCACAGCGTTTTGAACTGCAGCGTTTTAATGCAAAATTGCATGGGCTTTGATTTCCAAGCAAAGTCTTTGGAAAATAGGCATATTGTGTGCGCACTATGCGTCCAAAAACGCTGCGTTTTTTGTGACAAAAATTTGTCAAAATCTCTGCGTTTGAAGAAGCAGCATGTCAATTGTTTTTACAATTTTGGCAGCGTTTTGCTAACATTGATGTCAATGAGAATTATCAAAACGCAAGCAACATCAAAATCCTAGCGTTTTACATGCTTTTTTTGATGCTAAACGCATGCTTTTTTGACAAAATCAAAGCATGCGTTTTTGGCATTATAGTGAGGTCAAGAGGTTTCCATTTGCCCTCACATCCATTCCTACTTTAAAAAATGAGTAAAACAATACTTTTACTTTATTTGGAACATATTTATTAAAGCTCAATAATCATTTTCGGTAAATTATCATTATAGTGTATGAGTTAAAGGTAATTATTATTATTTATTTTTTTTTCATTTTTTTCCTACTGTTTGAATGTGCAAACTTTATTTCATTGTGTATTTGTATTGAAAACGCATCTCAATTTAAGTAATGAAAATGCATGTAAAACGAGGTCAAAACGCGGCAAAAACGCTATAAAAATACTTGCATATTTCCTGCGTTTATGTGGTCAAAACCAAATTTGACAATGACAAATTTTGCCAGAGGATGCGTTCATTTCTGCAAGGTACTGGACGCAACGTGCGCACATGGCCTTACATACATCAGATAGCGCGCATACACACTCAGACACAATCACCGATCAGATCGCACTCACACACTCACTAGTCACCCCCACATCTGGCGGTACAGAATGCCTTCAGCCGCAGGGAAAGATGGGAGGAAGTTATGCTTTGCAGGTCCTGTAAGTGTGACGCGCTGGACTAGTCAGGGTGTAACAGGGTACTGCACTCCTTTATCTTTTGGTGCAGGACTGAACCCCCCCATGGTTCTGGGATCCTAACTTTTGGTGTTGCTCCATCAGCATTCAAATCCTAGTCACCTTACACCACACCCTGTCAGGCACACCAGTGGGTGGTCTAGCTTGGATAGAGCCACCTGCCTAAGGGTCAGGCAGACTGGTGGGAGGGACTTGGGTAAGAACAGCAGTACCTCTCAGTGAGTGTGGAGCTAGGGGAGTTGGAGCTCCCTGGGAAACGTTGGCTAGGTCGCAGACGGTGGTCTGGGACCGGAGGAGTTGGAGACCCAGTCGCAGGGTATTGGAAAAAGGAGCCAGACTTAGTTTTGGAGAACGGTTGGCACCAGAGTACCTAGTAACCGAACCGGTACCGAGCACGGCGGGGTACTGGATCCTAGATCAGGGAGTAGCTTCACGCAACCTGATAATTAACTTGTGGAGGATAGTATCTCTATGAACTGTCTCCAAGAGTTCAGAGATTGAAGGCACCAACACAACGAGGGGGATAGGGCTTTCCAACCCATGCAGCCCACTGAAATAATTCCAAGTGTCAGCCATCGAGAGCACAGCTCCTCTACTTAAGTGTAGGGAGCGGGACCCTGAAATCTTCAAGCTGAGGGGGTGACTGGGAAACATCTAACCTTAGTGCAAGGAGGCAGGTCAAGAACACCAGCAACATCAACGGGAGCGGATTCCTGGACGAGCTTCCCCTGATAGGCAGTGGCACCCAAAGAGTTGGTTTACCTTTGTGTCAGAGTCAGCTTTGCGGTCGCATGACTACCAACACTGTCTGAGTGAGTACACTGTCGCACCCTGCTTCCAACCTGGACTGCACTCCCCTACACCACCACCATCTAGAGTCCCGGGGCCTCCCCTACCCGTGAAGGGAATGTCATCTGGCTGCCCCCACTCCATCTCCCCCGGGTACTCCCATCGGCAGCGGCGGTACTCCCCTTACCGCGAACCACGGGTGGCGTCACAAACTCCTTTCCCCTGTAAATACACCCCGTCCCCTTTTTCATTTGAAGTGGCCGCGAGCCCCCGGGTCCGGAGACCCTCGAGCCACAGCAGACCCCGAATCCGAGCGGTTCAACCGTTGCAGGGGCGGCACATAAGCATGCCATCCACAGCCACAGGTCCTTGCGTTCCACCGCACTGCATGTCATGATTCTGCCGGCCAGAAAAAGTCAGTATTGCTGTATGTGGCGAGTGTGTGTGTGCTATCTGATGGGTGATTGTGTGACCTGATGTGTGCAGGTGTGAGATCTGATGTGTGTATGCGATCCACTGCAGGTCCTCTGCTCGGCGTCTGGTGAGAATGACTGTGGGATTTCCGCTGTCTATAAAGAATTGTCCTGCAGTATTCTTTAACTTTATTAGCTGCATGGACACTTCATTATTGAACTGTGACTAAGGCTTATTTTCAGGGGAGGGCTTATATTTAAGCCTTGCTCCAAAAATGCTGAAAATCCCTCCTAGGGCTTATTTTTGGTGGTGGTCTTATTGGGAAAAACACGGTAAGTATAACAACAAAAGTTGAAAGACTCTACTGATTTATGACCCCTGATATTACCTAGCTACAAACATTTTTAACCCAGAGGAATGCATACAGAAAATCAGGATTGCCCCCCAAATGTCTACTTTTGGTTATCCCAAGCTCCTCCTCATACACGGACTCACTTGCAAAACCAGGATTGTTGGTGTGACGCCCTGGGCAAGCCAGGGGTCACAGGTCATAGCACCACCACACCCTACACCCCAGATAGGTACACCTAAGCTAACCAAAAATCCTTGTTGCCTTCCTCCAGGGGCTGATGTCCACACCAGGGGGTGGGCCAGGCGGTTGGCTACGCCCACCGAGGAGTTCACAGCCCTGGAGGCGGGAAAACCAGGCAGATCAGTTGAGGAGTTAGAGGAAAGTGGTAGAGGAGCAAGTGAGAGGAGTAAAGTGGAAGAGACAGTGACAGTTAAGAAAGCCTGAAGTTGGTCCGGGTGTGTGCCCCGGACTGAGACAGCAAGGTCAGCAGACGGCGGTGACTGTCTGCAGGAGAGGCTGCTTGGAGGTTGCCGGAAGGACCGTGGACGGGTGGTGGCCCGGCGGTACCGGAGCGGTATATGAAGAGCAGTCAGCACCATTGGCAGGGGCCTTTCGGATCCCGGCAAGGCTAGGAGTCGCCGTGAATTTGCCAAATCCGTCAGTGAAGGGGACCTCTGGGTCTCCCGACAACCAAGTCCCGATTGAAGGCAACAGTCCGACCGTTAGAGAGAGACACCGCCACCGCCAGGGCACCAGTTTCTCAGGGCCAGCGCCTGCGGGCAAAGTAGGGCTTCTCCGGCCCATAACCAAGTCGGGGAGCGGGTTACCGGTGGGAACCCATCGCTACCATCATCATCTTAGGTGCAGGAAAAGGGACCGTCACCGTCAACTACTAGGGAAAAGCAACTGCAGCCGTCCGTGGGAACCATCTTTCCAGCCGTGTGTTTTACCGAGAACTGTGTCCCCATCTCAGGCTGAGTGAGTACCACAGTGCCGTGAGGCACAGCGCTGCCCCCGCATCCCTGCACCCCACCAAGCCCTGCACCGGCCCTGCCATCCAGCATCCCCCACCTCATCACTGGGCCCCGGGACAACCACCCCCTACCCACGGAGGGGAGAACTAACAACTTTGCTGCTCCCTGTCACCGCTCCCGGAATCCCCATACAGAGCAGCGGTGGTGTCCATACAATCACCACAACCGTGGGTGGCGTCACGGACAATAAACTATCCCAACAACCAAACCCCTTTCACTCACGGGCGAGGAGCGCCGCTCGAGTCCCCGGGATCCGGCCCATCGCTCGAGCCACCGAGCAGCAGCAGGCCGCAGCAGCAACGGCAGCCGGACCCGAGCAGTGGGAGAGCGCGGCGTCCCCTCCTCCGCCCGCGACATTGGCATGTATTATAGCCATAGTAATATACACAGTATTTGCTTGTAAAAGGCTGCAGTTTTGGTACAGTTTATTTTTAGCTGAAACTGGGTTTGGATCCAAAAAGAAGAAATAGGATAAATTATAGAGTTATATGTTCGCTGCTTTGCTTTCAAAACACTGCACCAAAAGGATCAAATTTGAATCCAGCCTCACAAAAATCTCAAGGGCTGAGAAAACCATGAAGATTTGTAGAAAAAAAAAATGTTTTTTTATTTTTATGAAACAAATGAAAATTTCCATCTGATGACACTACACTAAAACTAACAAGGTCTTACTTCTATTTGGGGCGGGAAATAAATTAGGAATGTGTTAGTATTGGACTTTACGGACGGTGATTATTGTGCTACTGGTGCTATTTTTATCAGCGTTATGAGAAGCAGCACATTATTTCTCTCCACGCGTTTGATGTCATTCTAGTCACATGACTGAATTGTTCCATGATGGAATGCAAAACAATCTGTTAGGGCAAAACATGCAGAAGATAGCAATGCTGCCAGATGGCACATTCATGTGAACTCTGTACTATTTCTCAACAGGAAAATAACCAGAGTGAGCACCGCCCAACAAAATATAGTCTGTAGTTTAACAATGTGATTATGTACAGGGCTGAATATGTTGTAAGGCAACTTTCACATGACAATATTTTGTTGTGTAACAGTATTATTATTATTTGGAAATCATGGGCATCAGAGACGTAAGCGGGGGTGGGGGGGGGTTAATGGTCATGGTCCATTGCAAAAAAGTGTGCTAATTAACTAGACACAATCTAGGGACAGCTATTCTAGATAGCTAATATACAGTGTGTCCACCCATATACTGTCCACCGCCATTAACTTGAGAACGGCGGCAGCTATAGGCATAGAAGTGGTGTCTAGGTATAGTAAAGTAGCCATGCGCTACGCAATGAAACCACCTATAGTCCCACCTGGTGGAAATCAACAGAGTTAGCATTTTTATCTCTACAATTTTTTAATTCACTTTTTTTTCTCTATCTTATTCCGTTTTCGAGGGAAAAATGCTAACTCTGTTGTTTTCCACCAGGTGGCACTATAGGTGGTTTCATTGCGTAGCGCATTGCTACTTTACTATACCTAGACACCACTTCTATTGCTATAGCTGCCGCCGTTCTCAAGTTAATGGTGGTGGACAGGATATGGGTGGACACACTGTATAAGTCAGTGCCATTCTTGTACCACTCCTAGATTTGGCAATTAATTGAAAAGAACATAAAATTCAAAAAGCATCACAGAAAGAAGGCAGCTGTATTTACCAGCAGCAAGACACAGTATTGATTCACTGCAGAATGCTTAAGACCCCGATGAGAAATACAGAAGACAACACAGGTGAAAAACACTGATCAGCAACCACTCATGTTCCTACCAATCATTGCCTAGTATTATAAATACACAGAGATAAGGCTTGTATAGGGCAGCAGTCACACAAATAAGTGTAGCACACAGTATCTGGCTCATAACCTATTAGTGATTTCATACAACTGGATCATGCAGGTTGTCCAACACTATATAATTGCACCCACAGGAGCAGACATCTCAATTTCCCAAGCCACTGTTAAAGTGTCTAGATGCACCCTATAAAAAAAAAAAGTGCAACAAAACAGATGAAAAAGATGTATAAAATATACAAGTTATTAATTGATATTTTGGCCTAAATTCATGAGCTCACAACCCATGTCAAGGGTTCTCATTGACATTGTGTCTTGGTGTTAGTAAATATGGCTGCCTTCTTTCTGTGATATTCTTTGACTCCAAAAAAAAAAACCAATGAGAGGTCGGTGGCATAGTATAGTATAGTATAGTAATATAGTTTACCAAATTTCCAACTATGATATATTGCATAAGAAGTGGTCAAATTCCATGTGCCTGAAGTAAGGAACAATCCAGAGGACTATTTTCAGTTACCTTATTTCTACGCATTTAGAAGAAATCTTTCTCCTTCTTCAGGAAACAAAAAAAATCACATACCTGGTATGTTATTTTTTCCTAAAGAAGGAGAAAGATATTTTTGAAATGCGTAGAAATAAAGTCACTGAAAAGAATCCTCTGGATTGTTCCTTACTTCGGCAGCGCGGCATTTGACCCCTTCTTATGCGATTTAGGCACGCACGGGGAACAGGTCCCTAGAGTGGACGTCCATTTATTGATCTGCTAAACCTGTCGGTGAGGGGACTGGAGGTACCTCACCAACGATCTAGAGTCCGAGCCTCAGCAGCAACAGGGGGACCCATAAGGAGTCAAAGCCAGAAGCCATCTCACCTGGTCCACGCTGCCAGTAAACGGGCCAAAAAGGGGAGAAAAGGCAGTAGCGACTTCCCTGGATAGACCCAACGGTACTTCAAGTCAGGGGTTATCCGAAACAAGAAGTGCTAGGAAGGCGAGTTAATGGTTACCCTCAGAACGGCCTGAAGGAGTTCCTGGTTCCACCTGGTCTAATCTCAGCAGAGCCCGGGTACCTCACAAAACATCTAAAAGTGAGTAAAAACAAGTTGAAAGACTTTCCGGACTGAGACTGAGTTATTCTGGGACCTCTTGTTCTACACACCCAAGCCCCTGGGGACCAGCCTCACTCACGGGAGGCCACACCATCCGACTGCAGACTCCATCAGCCCCAGACGCTCGTTAAACCTGCTGTGGCAGTCACCTATATCCCTGACCGCAAACCTTGAGTGGATTCACGACTCCTATACATACAAAACCGACATACCTGTTGCTAGAAATAACCAAGTGAAGACCCTGTGGCGTCCCTGAGGTGGCTGCTACAGGTGGGCTTCACATCATCAGTGAAGTACAATAAGTGTGCCTACAGACATAAATGTCAGTCACTGATAGGACTGCCCTATGGACCAAAAATCTCAGAGGTTTAAATGATTCAAACATAGGTTATATTGGATCTTTTCTCACAAAACTATATATAGGTATCCATCTACTCAGCTTCCCCTGCACTATAACATGTTTCCTGCAGGTTGGATTGCATTTCATGGTGACAGGATCTCTTTAACATGAGTTTAAATGTATTTTTTTAATTCTGAATACAACCACATTCCCAATAATAAGGTGTTCACACTTTTGCAACCTCATACAGTATTTTATATTTTTATTTTTCCTTCAAAATAATTTTCTTTTTATTTTTTAATGGATTTGTACACAGTATGGGTGAAGCGATCAGTGTTATGGAGTTTTGGAGATTGCGTATTATTGCTGCGCAAAATATGCAGCCTCTTACAGTTCCAGCAAAGTGGATGGGATTTATAGAAGTTAAAAGCCCACTTTGCCTTATCTTTACTCAGCATATACTGACTTGCGGTGCGTGTTTCAACTTTCAAGCCCTCAACATGTTAATTTCTCTTGCGAGTATGCTGAGTTTTATAGTGGGTACGGAAAGTATTCAGACCCCTTTAAATTTTTCACTCTTTGTTTCGTTGCAGACATTTGGCAAATTCAAAAAAGTTCATTTTTTCTCTCATTAATGTACACTCTGCACCCCATCCCCCATCTTAACATAAATAAAACAGAAACGTAGACATTTTTGCACATTTAAGCAAGAAAAACTGAAATATCACATGGTCATAAGTATTCAGACCCTTTGCTCAGTAGTGAGTAGAAGCACCTTCCTTTAGAGCTAGTACAGCCATGAGTCTTCTTGGGAATGATAGAACAAGTTTTTCACACCTGGATCTGGGGATCCTCTGCCATTCATCCTTGCAGATCCTCTCCAGTTCGATCAGGTTGGATGGTGAACGTTGGTGGATGCCATTTTCAGGTTGCTCCAAAGATGCTCAATTGGGTTTATGTCAGGGCTCTGGCTGGGCCAGTCAAGAATGGTCACAGAGACATAGGGGTCTGAATACTTTCCGTTCCCACTGTATGTGTGGATTTTCCCTAGAGAATTGCATTAAATACAGAAAATCCGCAAGCAAAAAGCCGGAAATGCAGAGAAAAAGCATGTAATCTGCACATGACTGCATCAATAAAGTTTTGTCAACGCCAAGTACTAGTTAGTATCAAAAACAAAGCAGCTTTATTTAAAGCATGACTTACCAAAAAGAGACAAAAACAGCATCAGAAACGCGATAAAACACATGTAAAACAATGTACTCGAAAACGCAATGGAAAAAATGCAAGTTACCTAATTTACTTACTGTAATAGGTGCAGAAAATCCACAGAATTGCTGCAGAAAATGTGTCTAACTTTGCTGCAGTCAATCCCCAGCAAATCCTATGGGTTTTAAAAAATGCTGTGCGCACACTGTGTTTTTTTATACCTGCGGATTTACCCGTGGATTTTTTGCGGCGGAATTAATGAGCATGTCACTTCTTTACCACAGGTACCTGCGTTTTTTGCCATAGATAATGGTAAAAATCCATGGGGACCAACTTGCGGAAAATCCGCGGTAAATCTGCGGCAAAATCCGCTGCAAACCGCGGTAAAACCGCATGCTGATTTCATTGCGGTTTTGGTGCGTTTTTTTACTGCGGGTTCGGGCTCGGGGAGACGCCTGACATGATTAATCTAGGATTTAGTGGCAGCTATGGGCTGCCAATAACTCCTTATTACCCCGATTTGCCAAACCGCCAGGGCAAATCGGGAAGAGCCGGGTACAGTCCCAGAACTGTCGCATATAATGTATGTGGCAATTCTGGGCGGCTGCTAGCTGATATTGTTAGGCTGAGGGGCTCCCCATAACGTGGAGCTCCCCATCCTGAGAATACCAGCCTTCAGCCGTATGGCTTTATCTGGCTGGTTTTAAAATTGGGGGGGACCGCATGCCGTTTTTTTTAATTATTTAATTATTTATTTCACTGCACAGTATAGACACACCCACCGGCTGCTGTGATTGGGTGCAGTGAGACACCTGTCACTCAGCGTGGGGGCATGTCTCACTGCAACCAATCATAGGCGGTGGGAAAGCAGGGAATACGAGATTGTTTAATGAGCGGCCGGCTTTTTCAAAATAGTACAAGCCGCCGGAGCAGTGTGAATGCCGGGCAGCGCCGCGCCGGGGATCGGGGATCGGTGAGTATGTGACGCCCTGGGCAAGCCAGGGGTCACAGGTCATTGCACCACCACACCCTACACCCCAGTTAGGAACACCAAGGCTACCAAAATCCTTGTTGCCTTCCTCCAGGGGCTGATGTTCACACCAGGGGGTGGGCCAGGCGGTTGGCTCCGCCCACCGAGGATTACACAGCCCTGGAGGCGGGAAGAACCAGGCAGATAGAGTTTGGAGGAGGAAGTGGAAGGAGTGAAAGTTGAAGCCAGACTAGAGTCTGAGGAGGAGTACAGTTTAGGGGAGTGAAGTGGAAGGAAGTAGTAGTGGAGCTAAAGAGAAAAGCTGAAGTAACAGAAAGGGAGTAAAAGTGAGAGTAGTAAAGCCTGAAGTTGGTCCGGCTGTGTGCCAGGACAGTGTCAGCAAGGTCAGCAACGGCGGTGACAGTCTGCAGGGGAGACTGCTCGGAGGTTGCTGGAAGGACCGCGGACGGGTAGTGGCCCGGTGGTCTGGAGCAGTATACGAAGAACAGTCAGCACCAGGGCAGGGGCCTCTCGGACCCCGGCAAGGCTAGGAGTCGCCGTGAATTTGCCAAATCCGTCAGTAAAGGGGACGTCTGTCTCCAAACAACCAAGTCCCGATTGAAGGCAACAGTCCAACCATTGAGGAGAGACACCGCCACCACCAGGGCACCAGTTTCTCAGGGCCAGCGCCTGTGGGCAAAGTAGGGCTCCTCCGGCCCATATCCAAGCCGGGGAGCGGGTTACCAGTGGGAACCCATCGCTACCAACAAAGAAACATTAGGTGCAGGAAAAGGGACATCACCGTCACCTACTGGGGAAAGCAAGGGCAGCCGTCCGTGGGAACCGTCTTTCCAGCCGTGTGTTTTACCGAAAACTGTGTCAACGTCTCAGGCTGAGTGAGTACCACAGTGCCGCAAGGCACAGCGCTGCCCCCGCGTCCCTGCACCCTACCAAGCCCTGCATCACCCACCTCATCACTGGGCCCCGGGATCACCAACCCCTACCCACGGAGGGGCAACACAACAACTGGCTGCTCCATACCATCCTTCCCGGGATCCCCATACAGAGCAGTGGTGGTGTCAACAAATCACCACAACCGTGGGTGGCGTCACGGACAATAAACAATCCCCACACCCAACAACCCCCTTTCACTCATGGGCGAGGAGCGCCGCTAGAGTCCCCGGGATCCGGCCCATCGCTCGAGCCACCGAGCAGCAGCAGGCCGCAGCAGCCGCGGCAGCCGGACCCGAGCAGTGGGAGAGCGCGGCGTCCCCTCCTCCGCCCGCGACAAGTATATAAGAGAGGGCTGCTCACTTCAGTCACTCAGGGGATTATCGGTCACCGGTGAGTCCTTCAGAGACACAGACAGAGCCGCAGCATGACAATGAAGTCGGGTGAAGTTAACCCGAGTTCATTCTGATCGTGCGGCTCTTTCTGTGTCTGCTGTCATCTGCCATTCAGCTCTGCTACATGGCTGTCTGTGTCTGCTGTCAGCGGCCATGTAGCAGCGCTGAATGGCAGATGACATAGTAAAAACGCATCCCTACACATTACACACGCTTGGCAAGTCAATAAATAAAAAAAAAAAAAAGGGTGCCCAATGCATACGTCACAGAACACATGATCTAAAGGATCGCACACAAAATTGATCAATTTAACATAAACTACTAACGCACGTGTGACAGCAAATGAACGACCTACGTGTGATCTCATTAGATCACATATGTGATCTGGGCGTGTCACATCGCAAACGTGATTGCACAACAAATTGCAACGTGTAAAGCAGGCTTAACTTTATTCCTGCACACACTGATCACTTCTCCTGATCAGAGTGATCAGGAGAAATGCTGTGCTACTGCGCTTGCCGGCACTCTGCCATTATTCACAAGAAACACATCATGGCAATGACAGGGGTCATCATCAGACTCCACGCTGCCATGGCAACCCACTGGGGCCCCTTGATGGCGGCGGGAAACAGAATGATTCCCATTAAGAGTGCTTTAGATCGCACTGTCAGAGTTTGATAGGGCGATTGACTCGCCCACCCCAGGGCTATGGGACACCCAGTGCCGGGCCGGACTAGTCCGGGGGTTGTCAGTGGTGGCGGGGCCCGACTCCGTGACCCTGGCGGGAGTCAGTTAATATGGCTGCTTCACTGTTGGGGGTGATAAAAGTTTATATTCGTGACGCCACCTGTGGTTTGCGGCTATTAAGCCGCCGCTACTGTATGAGGCCTCCGGGGTGATGGAACGGCAGCAATGGTGGTACTGCTCCCCACAGGTGGAGTGGTGCCCCAGGGCAACAGTAAGTGCTTGTAAGTGTCTATGCAGTGATGGAATAGTGCAGGCGGAATAACGGAGACAACACCAGGGGGTGCAATTTCAAGGTGTTTACTCACAGTGCACACTGGTGCGTCTGGACTGCTGAGACCCACTGTCAGGGACCTCCGCTGATCCTGGGTAGATCCTGGAATGAAAGCCGGTGCACCCCTCTATGTGTTCCTTTCTTCAGCTGACTCCTTAAGCCTTGCCCTTGTTGGCTGAACCTGGCTCGGCCTCCACTACAGCCTCCGGGCCAGGGGCTTGCCTGTCGGTAATTTACCCCCTATCTAGAGGTTCTGCTGTGGACTGTGGCCCGGGGAGCTTGCAGCTTTCCCTGGGCCTCGATTTTTACTTTTGGGATGACTTTTCCTCCTCCAGTTTCTAGGGACCGTCCCCTGTGTGCAGCTTGATCCTTCCACCGAATCTTCTTATTGTGGAACAGGCCACGAGCCTGAAAGCTATCTGTGGACCTGGAATCCCTTATTTTCTCTGCTTGGTGTCACCTGGACCCTCTGAGTCCCAGGGTCTTCACCAGGAAGCGTCACTTTCTTCTCTTGCTCCTGACTAACTAGAGCACTTCTTCTTTCAGCTCTCTCTGCAGACTCACACTTCTCACTTCTCTGCCTCCCACAGACTTCCTCACTCCCCTCCTCCCTGAGGTAAACTGAAACTCTCTCTTGACCTTCCTTTCTACTCTTCACTAGGCTGGAACCTCCCACCCACCCAGTTGCTAAGCTACCACCCTATGGGAGCAGGGATGGGTCTTACGGCCCCTCCCAGCATGCAGCATGGGAGGGTTGCTGCCACTGTCCCTGGTCCCTGTGTGTACCTAACAATGGGTCTAGTGCAGATTTGCCTGTGGACCGGCGTTCACTCCTTTCCTTACCCAGGATGGGACATCACACCTCTGGCTGGGGTGCAATGTCTCTGTGGCGACGGAAGCCTCAGGGGTGCCACACGATCTATGTGGTTAACAGACGCAGGTGGATCCCCAATCCACCTGAGCCTGTTACCTGCACGTCTGCTGATCAGACACAGCTAAGGACGTACTGGTATGTCCTTGGTCGTGAAGGGCTTCAGAGCTCACTTAACAATTGATGTTGTTTTGAGTGCCCCAAAAAAGTAATAATGTCCCTTGAGTGTCCCCTTACCAATTAAAAATCCCTCAAGTGCCCCCTTCACAATAATGTCTTGAGTGCCTCAACAAAAGCAATTATGCCCCTTGAAATCTTCCTATATACTAATATTGTATCCTGATTCCCCCATATATAGTTATAATTCCCTGATTCTCCCCATACATAATAATATTGTCCCCTGAGTACCACCATATTTCTAACCCAGAGTTGTTTGAATATGGCAATAATACATCCCCATCCTGCTAAATAAAGTAATTCCCCTTTGCCTCCATATGTAGTACTAATACCCCCCTGAGTTGCCCCCACATAAACTGATAATGTTCCCTTATCCCTCCCCATATACTAACAATGTACCCTGATTCCCTCACAAGAAAAGTAAAAGTGTGTTAGAAAATAAAGTAAATAAAAGAATACATACAGTTGAAACCAGAAGTTTATATACACTATCTAAAAAGACACATGCATGTTTTTCTCACTATCTGACATGAAATCAGCCAAGATCTCAGGAAGAGAATTGTGGACTTGCACAAGTCTGATTTATCCTTGGGTGCAATTTCCAGATACCTGAAGGTACCTCGTTCATCTGTACAAACAATTATATGCAAGTACAAACAAGATGGGAATGTCCAGCCATCATAACATTCCGGAAGGAGACAAGTTCTGTGTACCAGAGATGAATGTTCTTTGGTAAGACATGTGCATATCAACTCAAGAAAAAAAGCAAAAGACCTTGTGAAGATGCTGGGGGAATCTGGTAAGATTGTGTTATTATCCACAGTGAAACGAGTACTGTATCAACATGGGCTGAAAGGCCACTCTGCCAGGAAGAAGCCATTACTCCAAAAGAAACATAAAAAAGCCAGATTAATGTGTGCAAATGCACACAGGAATAAAGACCTTCATTTTTGGAGATGTCCTGTGGTTTGACAAACCAAAAAATTGATCTGTTTGGCCATAATGACCATTGTTATCTTTGTAGGAAAAAGAGAGAGGCTTTGAAGCCTAAGAATAACATCCCAACTGTGAAACACGGGGGTGGCAGCATCATGTTGTGGGGTGGTTTTGCTGCAGGAGGGACTGGTGCACTACACAAAATAGATCAGATCATGAGGAAAGAAGATTATGGGGCAATACTATTGCTAAACTGGTTACAAAGTGGCTTAAGGATAACAAAGTCAAATCCTTGATCTCGAACCTATTGAAAATTTATGGGCAAAGCTGAAAAGGCCAGAGCAAGCAAGGCGACCTACAAACATGGCTCAGTTAAACCAGTTCTATCATGAGGAATGGGCCCAAATTCCTACCAACTATTGTGAGAAGCTTGTGGAAGGATATCGAAAACATTTGACCCAAGTCATACAATTTAACGGCAATTGTACCAAATACTAATGAAATGTATATAAACGTTTGACTTTGCAGAAAGTAATAAAAATGCCTTAAAACATTCTCTCTCTCTCGCTCTCTATTATTGTGGCATTTCACATAATTGTGGTTCCTAATTTACCTGAAACAGGGAAAGGTTTATTCTGATTTGATGTCAGATAGTGAGAGACATACATATGTGTCTTTTTAGATAGTGTATGGAAACTTCTAGTTTCAACTGTATATACACTCCTCAATATTGAAATTGCAACACGAAGAAGAAAATTACATTGAATTGTGGAAATGACAGGTTCAAGAGATGTGTTATTGATATGCAAATAATGAAAAAATGGAAACAACATTTTCAAAACATTTCAATTTACTCAATACAGAGAATGAAAGCCACGTGCAGAAACACAAACACTTACATGCCTTGGCATGCTGTCAATGAAGTTATTAATGATTGTCTGAGGAATGTTCTGCCACGACTCTTCTGCGTGTTGCAATTTCAATGTTGAGGGATGTATCTTTACAGTGTGAAAAAATGGTTTTAAATTATACACATATGTATACATACTGTACATATATATACGGTATATATATATATATATATATATATATATATATATATATATATTTATATATAGTATATATACAGCTTTGGAAAAAATTTAGAGACCACTGCAAAATTGTCAGTTTTTCGGATTTATATCTTTATAGGTATATTTTTGAGTGAAATGTAAATTAATCTTTTATTCTATAAACTACTGACAACATGTCTCCGAATTTCCAAACAATACATTTTGTATTTCTTTTCTGAAAATGAGAAATGGTCAAAATAACAAAAAAGTACATTGCTTTCAGACCTCAAATAATGCAAAGAAAACAAGTTCAGAATCATTTAGAAATGACAATACTAATATTTTTACTCAGGAAGAGTTCAGAAATCAATATTTTGTGCAATAACAATGATTTTAATCACAGCTTTCATGCGTTTTGTCCTGCTTTCCACCAGTCTTTCACACTGCTTTTGGGTAACCTTATGCCAATCATGGCTCAAAAATGTAAGCAGTTCTTCTTTGTTTGATGGCTTGTGACTATCCATTTTTTTCTTGATTAGATTCCATAGGTTTTCAATGGGGTTCAGGTCTGGGCAAAGCTGAAAATTAGGTAAAGAAAATTCAACAAACATCTTTGAAGGAGTGGGGACAGGTGAGTATACGTCCATGTGTAATCATGTATCACGGAGCATGGATCACGGATTGGACATGGACAACCCACGTGTGTCGTGAATCATGGCACACAGATGGACATATGCGTTTTTAAAACGTCAGTGAAAAATGTCTGTTTTTCACTGACGTGTGAAACAAGCCTAACTGATATTTAAACAAATTTGTGAACAATATTTGAGAGTGAAAGGTCTTTTGTATTCATAGAAAAAATCCTAGATCTTTTAGTTCAGCTCATGAAAAATAGAAGCAAAAATAAAAGTGTTGCATTTACCGTATTTTTCGGACTATAACATGCACCAGACCATAAGACACACCCTGGTTTTAGAGGAGGAAAATAGGAAAATAAAATTTTAAGTAAAAAAATGTGGTCATGACACACTGTTATGGGGCAAGAATCTGATGCTGACATTGTTATGGGGGTAATGTCCCCAAATTCTCTACTAAGGTACCCCATCCTGGTAATGATCCTCCTGCCTTGTATATGATCCCCATCCTTGTATCTATGTCCCTCATCCTGGTATAGCCCCCATTTTGATAAATACCCCCAAGCTGATAAATATCCCCATATCCCCATCCTGGTAAATACCCCCATCCTGATAAATACCCCCATCCTGCTATATACCCCCATCCTGGTATATGTCCTGCATCCTGTGGCACACAAAAAAATAAATATTTATACTCACCTTTCCTCACTCCATGCAGCATCGCTCATCTTCCTGTCTGTGCCAGCAGCAGCGCCGCTGACCTGTAAAGAGCCGTGCGCACAGAGATGACATCATCGATGTGTCCACCACTCTCCACACACATCAGCGGGCCACCAGACAGGAGGACATCGCAATGCTGCAGGGAACGGTGATTGGTGAGTATACCGTACTTATTCACTGCCCCCCGCGCTGATGATGATGATGTGTGGGGGGCAGTGAATATAGCCACACATGATCACTCCAGGCTGTAGTTGCCAGGGATGAGCACGCGGGCCGGCAGTTAATTATGCGCGCATCCCCCCCACCTGTCAGCGCCAGCTTCAGCGCTGAGAGATGATGGGCGGGAGGATGCATGCATATCAAATGAGCGAGCCAACGTGGTCACGGTAGGCGCTGCTATAGCCTGCTCATGCCGCCGATGACCTGCTCCACCACAGCACCCTCATTCCCCGCAGCCATGCCCTACATTCAGACTATAAGACACACTCCCCACTTTCCCCTAACATTTGGGGGAAAAAAAGAGTGCCTCTTATAGTCCGAAAAATACGGTATATTTTTGCCGTGTTTTTTTGCCATGATTTGTCATACTTTTTAATGCATTTTTTCATTGATTTCAATGATGAAAATGCAGCCAAAAAGGCAGAAAGAATTCATATGCTGCAGATTTTTCTGCAACCAAATTTGTAAGGAAAAAATCCTGAATGTGTGCACAACAGTTTAGGATTTTCATATACTTTGCTGGCATACGGATTTCCTTGCAAATATGTGCATAAAAAAGGTAGCAAAAAAAAGCAAAAACGCAACATGTACACGCAGCCTTTTTTCTGCCAACATTCCAGTATTTGCATCCGATTTTTCTGCTGCAAATACAATGTGTGCACATACTGTTACAATGCCAAAAAAACTGTTAAAAGTTTGATTTCCTTTTCCAAAACGTTTAAAAAATATCCAGGTGGAATGCATCTTTACAAACTAAAGAAATAATTCCCTGTAGTGCCCCTGAAGCCATCAGGGTGCTACAAGGTTCTGTATCCCCACCAGGATGCAGGGCCTGCCCCCTTAGGGACCCAGAACCCCAGTGCCGGTACCAACAACAACCCAGGTAATCCTAGTTTTCCCCAACAATCCCCCATAGAATGGTACCTAGCTAGGGTGGGACCATGGATGGCCGCCTAGAGGTGGAGCCAATCCATTCTACTAGTTGACCAGGTGGGAGGGGCAGACTGAGGACAGTAGAAGAGTCGGTAGAGAGGAGTGTGTGGAGGTGGACGTGAAGTGAATGTCTGATGCGAGTTAACGGTGACCTGGCACCCTAGAAAAGTGGTTGCCGGTGGAGTATGGTGGAGTACTCTCGGAACTACGCACCGACTGGGTACAGGACCCAAGGACAGGAAAGAGCTCTAGACCGACCTGTTAACACCTGCACAGCAAGGGGACCATCAAGGACCTTGCTGACCCTAAAGAACCCGAAGACTCAGTAGCAACGGGTGAACCGGGGAGGGGACCAGAGACTCCAACTCCACAGGGTTCATGCTACCGTCAGGCGGACAGAAGTGGACAAACCACAGAACGGGGACCCCCAGTTGTTCCATACCACGGGGACCCACTTACCATAGACAGGTGCAGGGGAAGAAGGTACCAGAGAACCAAATTGGCACTTGGACGAAGGGGATCTGGAGGAAAAAACAGCCGGCTTCGGGCAACCAGTCAACATCTACTAGCAGTGAGTAATCCAGTTCAACTGAACACCTGTGTGGACTATCTTCTTCCGACGCCCACTGCACCACACACCCTCTGGGGCAAAACCCTACTTGCGGAGGGTCTACCATTCTAGCTGCCAATACTACCAGCCCCAGTAGAGACATTTTGCAGCGGCTGCTCACTACACTTAGCATCAACACCGTAAGTGACGTCACATGTGAACATTATCTTATTTTCCCCTGTAAATATCCCCATTATAAAAAGGGCCCAGGGCACGGAACCGGGTAACAGCCACCAACGTGACTTCACCAAAACCTGTACTGCCCGGAACCAAGTACCCCATATCCCTGGGTGCGACAACTCTCTAGTGCCACTTCTCTGATGGTTTTCATTGGGACTGGGAGCGTTGATGTTCTGAACACCAGTCACTTGCAGACATTGATCAGCTGAAGCATTAGGGGATGTTGTTAGGACATCAGCCCTTCTGATCCCAGTGGAGACCAACAGAGTGACAGCACTGGAGTAAAAAGGAAGTCAGTCATAAGTAACGCTTCTTTCTTTCATTTATAAGGCTACCTTATACTTGTTGCATTTTCAAAAGTCATGGAAAACCTGGCATGCAGCTTTAGACTGGATTAACTTGAAGAAATTATAAGAGGGTTTACCCTTTATTTTGCATAATTAACACTGATGTTATCGTTACTTCACCAAATATCATCAAAATGGGTCTGATAGGTTACATTTGTCAGCAACTTTGATATCCCAAACGCCAGCACTCTCCAAACAAATACCGCATTTTCGGACTATAAGGCCATGTGTGGGGGTTTTTTTGTGCTTTTTGGTGCAATTTCTTAAAAACACTGCATGCATATTCTTAAGGCCCAGTCACACTAAACAACTTACCAGCGATCCCAACAACGATCCAACCTGATAGGGATCGCTGGTAAGTTGCTAGGAGGTTGCTGGTGAGATGTCACACTGCGACGCTCCAGCGATCCCACCAGCAACCTGACCTGGCAGGGATCGCGGGAGCGTGGCTACACGAGTTGCTGGTGAGCTCACCAGCAACCAGTGTCCCAGCCCCCAGCCAGCAGCGCCGCGTGGAAGATGCTGCGCTTGGTAACTAATGTAAATATCGGGTAACCAACCCGATATTTGCCTTGGTTACCAGCGCATGCAGCTACACGTGCAGAGAGCAGGGAGCAGCGCACACTGCTTAGCGCTGGCTCCCTGCTTTCCTAGTTACAGCACACATTGGGTTAATTACCCGATGTGTGCTGTAGCTACATGTGCACAGAGCAGGGAGCAGCGCACACCGCTTAGCGCTGGCTCCTTGCTCTCCTAGCTACAGTACACATGGGGTTAATTACCCGATGTGTCCTGCAGCTACATGTGCACAGAGCAGGAGCTGGCACTGACAGCTGAGAGCTGCGGAGGCTGGTAACAAAGGTAAATATCGGGTAACCAAGGACAGGGCTTCTTGGTTACCCGATGTTTACTGTGGTTACCAGTGTCCGCAGAAGCCGGCTCCTGCTGCCTGCACATTTAGTTGTTGCTGTCTCACTGTCACACACAGCGATCTGTGCTTCACAGCAGGACAGCAACAACTAAAAAATGGCCCAGGACATTCAGCAACAACAACGACCTCACAGCAGGGGCCAGGTTGTTGCTGGATGTCACACTAAGCAACTTCACTAGCAACATCGCTGCTACGTCACAAAAGTTGTTCGTTAGCAGCGATGTTGCTAGCGATGTTGCTTAGTTTGACGGGGCCTTTAGGCTATGTGCGCACTTTGCGTTTTTCCATGCGGTTCCGCAGCTTTTTGAGCTGCAGCGTTTTAATGCCAAAATGCATGTGTTTTGTTTACCAAGCAAAGTCTATGGGAAATTGGGATTTCTTGTGCACACAATGCTGTTAAAAACGCTGCATTTCAGTTGCAGAATATTTGTCAAAAACTCAACGTTTAAAGAAGCAGCATGTCAATTGTTTTTTCCATTTGGACAGCGTTTTGCTAACATTAGAGTCAATGAGAGTTTTCAAAACGCATCCTAAATCAAATTACTAGCGTTTAACATGCTTTTTGGATGCAGAAAACATGCTTTTTGGACCAAATAAACGCATGCATTTTTGCCTTTATAATAAGGGCATGATATTTCCCTTTACATACACACATAGTCCGACAATTAAATTAATGAAAATTCATAATTAAACGTTATTTTATGCATAAATATTATAAAATATTTATAATTTTAATAAAATTAGCTATTTTGTGCATGATTTTAATCATGAAATTTGTTATCTTTTTTGATAGTTTTTGAATGTTTAAACTTTATTTAGCATTGTATTTGTAGTCAAAATGCATCTGTCTTTAAGCAATGAAAAAGCATGTAAATCGCGGTAAAAACGCAGCTAAAACGCGGTAAAACCGCAAGCGTATTTATAGCGTTTTTGTGGTCACAATCAAATTTGACAAAGACAATTTCTGCCAGAGGATGCGTTTAGAACTACAACTACCTTGAGGCAAAGTGCGCACATAGCCTTATACCAGCAAAGTCAATGAGAAAACTGAAGTGCAGTGCACATGTTACTTATTTTTTCCTTGCAGATTTGGTGCAGAAAAGAATTCTTGATATATTTTTTTCCTGCGTTTACCCTTCCATGCATTGATTTCACTATAAAAAATGAGACAGAAATGCACCTTGTTTTTGGTGCTTTTTCAGCCAGAAGATGGAGATTTAATTCAGACAATTTCTGCACCAAATACACAGCATGTGCACATACCCTAAAACACTCATTACCATAAGATGCATCCTAGATTTAAACAAAAGAAAATAGGAAAAATATTTTTCCTATTTTTAAAAGTTCCCTGGTGGCTTGAAGTGGAGGTGTCACTAGCACTATTTTCCCTTCTCTGCCCACCACTGCTCCCCGCCGACCTGCCTCATCTCAGTCAATCTTATTTTTGAGATGTGCAGCAAACAAGGTAAGGCTTTACCACTCAATCACCACAATACTTATGTACAAGAGACCACTTTTCTTCCACCATAATCTTCCTTCCCATCATAACTGAAGAAGAGCTTACTCATATTTTCTCCAAATCACACCGAACCACTTGTGCACTTAACCCCATCCACTTCCACCTCCTCCACAACCTCACCATCATGCTTATCCTGGCCCTAACCCATCACTTAAACCGATCACTAACTTCTAGTATCTTCCTTTTAATTTTTAAAATGCCACGATCACACCTACAGTCATGGCCAAAAGTTTTGAGAATGCTACAAATATTAATTTTTACAAAGTCTACTGCTTAAGTTTTTCAGGGCTGGCGATCAATCAGTCATGATTAAGTAAGAATGACACCACTGGACACTTTAAAAGGAGGCTGGTGCTTGGTATCATTGTTTCTCTTTAGTTAACCATGGTTATCTCTAAAGAAACACGTGCAGCCATCATTGCTCTGCACAAAAATGGCCTAACAGGGAAGAGTATCGCAGCTACAAAGATTGCACCTCAGTCAATAATCTATCGCATCATCAAGACCTTCAAGGAGAGAGCTTCCATTATTGCCAAAAAGGCTCCAGGGCGCCCAAGAAGGACCAGCAAACGCCAGGACCGTATCTTAAAACTGTTTCAGCTGCGGGATCAGACTACCAGCAGTGCCGAGAGCTAGCTCAGCAATGGCAGCAGGCTGGTGTGAGTGCTTCTGCACGCACTGTGAGGCGGAGACTCTTTGAGCAAGGCCTGGTTTCAAGGAGGGCAGCAAAGAAGCCACTTCTCTCCAGAAAAAACATCAGGGACCAACTGATATTCTACAAAAGGTACAGGGAGTGGACTGCTGAGGACTGGGGTAAAGTCATTTTCTCAGATGAATCCCCTTTTCGATTGTTTGGGACATCTGGAAAACAGCTTATTAGGAGAAGAAGAGGTGAGCGCTACCACCAGTCTTGTCTCATGCCAACTGTTAAGCATCCTGAAACAATTCATGTGTGGGGTTGCTTCTCAGCCAAGGGAATCGGCTCACTCACAGTCTTGCCTAAAAACACAGCCATGAATAAAGAATGGTACCAGAATGTCCTCCAAGAGCAACTTCTCCCAACTGTCCAAGAGCAGTTTGGCGCCCAACAATGCCTTTTCCAGCATGATGGAGCACCTTGCCATAAAGCAAAGGTGATCACTAAATGGCTCATGGAACAAAACATAGAGATTTTGGGTCCATGGCCTGGAAACTCCCCAGATCTTAATCTCATTGAGAACTTGTGGGCAATCATCAAGAGACGGGTGGACAAACAAAAACCAACAAATTCTGGCAAAATGCAAGCATTGCTTATGCAAGAATGGACAGCTATCAGTCAGGATTTGATCCAGAAGTTGATTAAGAGTATGCCAAGGAGAATTGCAGAGGTCCTGAAGAAGAAGGGTCAACACTGCAAATATTCACTTGCTGCATTAATTCATTCTAAAGGTGGCTTTACACACTACGACATCGCTGTAATGTCACCGGTTTTGTAACGTAATAGCGACCTCCCCAGCGACATTGCAGTGTGTGAAACACATCAGCGACCTGGCCCCTGCTGTGAAGTTGCTGATCGCTACAAATCGTTCAGGACCATTCTTTGGTCCTTTGTTTCCCGCTGTGCAGCATGATCGCTAGAAAGTTTCAGTGTGTAAAGGGGACTTAAAACACTGGAAACGAGTAATGTGTCACAATATCTGTCAATCACTATTCTCTGTCAGTCGGTCTCTCCCTCTCGGTCTCTATTCTCTCTCTGTCGGTCCGTCACTATCTCTGTCCCTCTCTCACAGTCTGTCGATCATTTTCACCTCCTCTCTCATACTCACCGATCCCCGATCCCCGGCGCGGCACTGCACGGCATTCACACTGCTGCGGCAGCTTTTACTATTTTGAAAAAGCCGGCCGCTCATTAAACAATTTCGTATTCCCTACTTTCCCCGCCCACAGGCGCCTATGATTGGTTGCAGTGAGACACGCCCCCACGCTGAGTGACAGGTGTCTCACTGCACCCAATCACAGCAGCCGGTGGGCGGGTCTATATTGTGCAGTGAAATAAATAATTAAATAATTTAAAAAACCGGCGTGCGGTCCCCCCCAATTTTAATACCAGCCAGATAAAGCCGTACGGCTGAAGGCTGGTATTCTCAGGATGGGGAGCTCCACGTTATGGGGAGCCCCCGAGCCTAACAATATCAGTCAGCAGCCACCCAGAATTGCCGCATACATTATATGCGACAGTTCTGGGACTGTACCCGGCTCTTCCCGATTTGCCCTGGTGCGTTGGCAAATTGGGGTAATAAGGAGTTATTGGCAGCCCATAGCTGCCACTAAATCCTAGATTAATCATGTCAGGCGTCTCCCCGAGAAACCTTCCATGATTAATCTGTAAATTACAGTAAATAAACACACACAACAAAAAATCCTTTATTAGAAATAAAAAACACAAACAAATTCCCTCATCATCAATTTAATCAGCCCCTAAAAGCCCTCCTTGTCCGGCGTAATCCACGGACCTCCAGCGTCGCATCCAGCTCTGCTGCATGGAGGTGACAGGAGCAGCAGAAGACACCGCCGCTCCTGTCACCTCCACGCAGCTAATGAAGACAGCCGCGCGATCCAGTGACAGCGGGTAACCTCAGTGACAGCTCAGCCGATCGCGCGGCGGTCTTCATTAGCTGCGTGGAGGTGACAGGAGCGGCGGTGTCTTCTGCTGCTCCTGTCACCTCCATGCAGCACAGCTGGAAGCGACGATGGATGGCCGTGGATTACGCCGGACATGGAGGGCTTTTTGGGACTGATTAAAGTGGCGAACCAGGGAATGTGTTTGTGTTTTTTATTTCTAATAAATGATTTTTTCAGTTGTGTGTGTTTATTTACTGTAATTTACAGATTAATCATGGAAGGTTTCTCGGGGAGACGCCTGCCATGATTAATCTAGGACTTATTGGCAGCTATGGGCTTCCAATAACTCCTTATTACCCCAATTTGCCAACGCACCAGGGCAAATCGGGAAGAGCCGGGTACAGTCGCAGAACTGTCGCATATAATGTATGCGGCAATTCTGGGCGGCTGCTGACTGATATTGTTAGGCTGGGGGGCTCCCCATAACGTGGAGCTCCCCATCCTGAGAATACCAGCCTTCAGCCGTATGGCTTTATCTGGCTGGTATTAAAATTGGGGGGGACCGCACGCTGTGCAGTGAGACACCTGTCACTCAGCGTGGGGGCGTGTCTCACTGCAACCAATCATAGGCGCCTGTGGGCAGGGAAAGTAGGGAATACGAAATTGTTTAATGAGCGGCCGGCTTTTTCAAAATAGTAAAAGCCGGCACAGCAGTGTGAATGCCGTGCAGCGCCGCGCCGGGGATCGGGGATCGGTGAGCATGAGAGAGGAGGGGAAAATGACCGAAAGACTGTGAGAGAGGGACAGAGATAGTGACGGACCGACAGAGAGATAATAGAGACCGAGAGGGAGAGACCGACTGGCAGAGAATAGTGATTGACAGATATTGTGACACATCACTCGTTTCAAGTGTTTGACTAGCTAGGTCGTTCTGCAAGTCCAGATCGCTGTTGCGTCGTTGGCCAGGTTTGCCTGTTTGACAGCTCACCAGAGACTCACCAGAGACTTTGTAGCGATCCCGGCCAGGTTGGGATCGCTGGTGGGATCGCTGAAAGTCTCAGTGTGTAAAGGGGCCTTAACTGTCAATATAACCTTTGGTACTCATAATATGATTGCAATTATATTTCTGTATCAGACAAACACAATTAAAAACCAGAGGGCAACAGATCATGTGAAAATATAATTTTGGTGCCATTCTAAAAACTTTTGGCCATGACTGTATCTTGAAGAAACTATCCCAAGATCCAACCTCTACGTCCATCTATCTTCCCATATCGTTTCTCCCATTTGCCTCCAAACTCCTCAAACAGCATGTTGAATTTTCCTCCCATCTCATCTAACTCGCTCTTCGGCAATCTACAATCCAGAATTCGTCCAAACCATTCCATCAACACTGCCCTAATCCAAAATTACTAACAACTTGCTGCTAAAGTTAACATACATACTCTATACTCCACCTTCTAGACCTGTCCTCTGCCTTTGACACAGTTGACCAATTCCTCCAACTACAGAACCTCTCTTCCCTTTGTATCCAAGACCTTGCCGTCTCATACCTTTCTAACCTCATATTTAGTCTCTCCCACTTCCAAACTTTCAGTCGCTA
Organism: Anomaloglossus baeobatrachus; assembly: GCF_048569485.1. Taxonomy (NCBI): domain Eukaryota; kingdom Metazoa; phylum Chordata; class Amphibia; order Anura; family Aromobatidae; genus Anomaloglossus; species Anomaloglossus baeobatrachus. Next base: position 63,772,513 of record NC_134357.1, on the reverse strand, counting down.
CTTGCAAACACATCTCTTCAAGAAAGCTTACCACCACCGGAGCTGCCACAACCTCCCAGCTTACTGTCCCCTTCCCCATTATCCTGTAGAACAGGGTTCCCCAACTCCAGTCCTCGAGGGCCGCCAACAGTGCATGTTTTCAGGATTTCCTTAGCATTGCATTGGTGTTGGAATCATCAACTGTGCAGGTGATTAAATTAGCACATGTGCAATTCTAAGGAAATCCTGAAAACATGCACTGTTGGCGGCCCTTGAGGACTGGAATTGGGGACCCATGCTGTAGAATATACATCCTTTCAGTACCAGTCTGTCATTGATGGTCCCTGTAATTTATATTTGTATTTGATATGTAACCCCTTTTCATGTACACCACCATGACATCAATGGTGCTTTAAAGGGAACCTGTCATCAGAAATTTTGCACTAAACCTAAAAGATTCCCCCTTTGCAGCTCCTGGGCTGCATTCTAGCAAGGTTCCTATTGTTCTTGTGCCCCCTTTCAGACCAAAATAAAGACTTTATAAAGTGGTACCTTTTTGTATTCAAATCTTGACAATGGTACACGGGGACGGGCTCTCTGGTGTCCGTTAGTCTGCCTCCTGCCGCTTTAGGCCGTCCCCCCATCGCGCAATTTCGTACCTCAGGAGGCCGCCCAGTGCATCCGAGGTCTCGCGCATGCGCCTTGCCACTCTAGCGGGATTTGATTTTACATGTTTTTTTTTACTACCACTTACAGGGGTTGCTTAGTATTTGGAAAACAGCTTCTTTCTTACACAAACAGTGCAATACTAGCCTAGTAGTTGTGTTTTAATATTAATCAATTCAATACCTCATAAGTTTGGTTTTTTTTTACTGTAAAAGTACTAACTTTATGTATGTGGGATTTTTGGCACATTTAAAAAAAAATAAAAAAATAAAATATATGAATGTTTACTAAATATGTTAACATATTATGTTTTGTTTTTTACTGTTTTGTTTAAGGGTTTATTCTCTTCCCACACTTCTTTTTTTTTCTTTTCATTTACTAGAACAGGAAAAAAACAGCAATTACGTCAATGTTCTATGGGTTTATTTTCACAGCATTCACTATATGTTACAACTCACATTAATTTAATTTTGCATGTCAATTTGATTACAGATATAACAAATTTATAAAGTAGCTATATTCCAAGACCCATTTCTCCTTTTATTTACTATAGTTGAAATTTGATTTGATGTTGTCATAAATCAACTTAGAAGAGTCCTGGAGTAGATAGATAAGGCTAGGTTCACACTTCCGTTGTTTTGCATCAGTCACAATCCGTCGCCTTGAGGAATTATGGTATCCTGCAAAATATTTTGCAGGAATCCAGTTTTTCCCAATAGACTTCTATTAGCGACAGATTGTGACTGATGGCCCTGCGTTGCATTCACTGCGAACGGATCAGTCGTTTAGTGACTGACCATCAGGCTGGAGCAACGCTGAATGTAACATTTTTTGGAGTGGCAAAAAAAACGGACTCCGCAGGTGTCCGTCACAATCCGTCACAAGCTATAATGAATGTCTATGGTGCTGGATTCCGTCGTAATCCGTCATACGACAGAATCCAGTGCTGGATCCCGTCATGCTCTACTGAGCATGCCCAGCATGTTTGGCACACCCAGTGGGCTGTCCCAAACATAAACGGATCACTACGGATCCGTCAAAGAACGGATGCACAATGGATGTAACTGACGCAACGGATCAGTTTTTTCACAGGATTCCTGTGAACGGAATCCTGTGAAATTACTCATCCGTTGCGTCAGTTGACATCTCAAAAACGACGGATCCGTCATTGCGTCGCATTGCGTCGCAAACGGAAGGAAAACAACGGAAGTGTGAACCTAGCCTAAGAGTTAGGCCCCTTTCACACATCAGTGTTTTCCCATCAGTTACAATCCGCTTTCGCAGCGGATCAGTAGCAGATTGTGACTAAACTGATGCGACGGATCCGTTTTTTGACGGATCCAACTTGCTGGGGGCTAAATAATAAATTGGAGCATGCTCAGTTAAAAAACACGGAATCCGTTGCCGGATTCTGTCATTTGACGGATTACGATGGATCCTGCACCCATAGGCTTCTGTTCTACCAAACGACGGACGGCAACGGATCCATCGCTGTCCGTTTTTTTGACATACACAAAAAACGTTACTGTGGCCGTCATCTCTTTCCATCGGACAAACATTTTTCGACGGATCCGTCAAACGATAGATGAAACATGTGGCCATCCATCGCTAATACAAGTCGATGAGAAAAAAACTGATCCAGCGGCATCAGTCACCGGATCTGTTTTTTTGAAAATTCGATGGATTGTGACTGATGGCAAAAAAACTGATGTGTGAAAGGGGCCTTAGGGTAGGGGCAGACAGCTGTAGATTTTTATCAGAGAGCATTGGGATGATTATGCAATTGACACTGATAAAGTTTTGATCAGAGAGTCATCATAGTGTGATCCTAGCCTTCGCATGAGGAGAAGATGGAAAAAAAAAAATGTTTCCATCTTTTCCATTCTGTGAGCCCACAGGAATTGGACTGCACTCAGATGCCATCCAAGTGCAGTCCAATGATTTGCACGCACTCATTGACTTGCACGGCTGAGTGCAATCTGAATATCGGATCAAACTTGGACATGCAGCTATTTTTTCCTTGAACGGACACTGTCCAAGGTAAAAAAAAATAAATCGGACATGTGCACGACCCCATAAGCTAACAAAGGTACGAGTGCGATCTGATGTTTTGTCGGATTACACTTAGATCGAAAATACAGCTGTCTGCCCTTTCCTGTACACACCCTGCCATGTGTCTGGGCTTACTAAAAGATTCCCTGTTAACTCATTCAGCAATCTGTTAAGTATTATGAAACATAGACACTTTAGATTAAATATTTCTATATTTAAATGAATCCCAAATGCATTTATAGTCAAAAATGCACGCATTTAAAAAGACACATCAAAATCCCCCCCTTCACCATTTTAGCAAGCAGTATCTGACTATTATCAAAGGAATGTTGCTTTAAAAAAACACTTCCTGTCCAGTGTCTTCAAGACTCTCCCTCTGTGCACAAATATCACAGCAGAAAAGGAATCATTTTACAGCTCTCTGACCTAAAGTATGACTTGAGGAGGACTTGGGTATGATGAATCAATCAGAGGACCACACCTCTCTCCAGAACGCTCAACCGTTTGGTGTAATTTTAGAATCTTTCTTACACATGCTAATCTAATGCTGAGAGTTCTAGTTCCTTGAATTGGTATACTGTAAGGCTATGTGCGCACGTTGCGTTTTTTTGTTGCGTTTCCACAGCGTTTTGAGCTGCAGCGTTTTAATGCAAAATTGCATGCGTTTTGATTTCCAGGCAAAGTCTATGGGAAATAGGCATATTGTGTGCGCATGATGCTTTTTAAAACACTGCGTTTTTGGTGACAAAAATTTGTCAAAATCTCTGCGTTTGAAGAAGCAACATGTCAATTGTTTTTACCATTTTGGCAGCGTTTTGCTAACATTGAAGTCAATGAGAATCCTCAAAACGCATTTTAAAAGAAATTTCTAGCGTTTTACATGCTTTTTTGATGCTAAACGCATGCTTTTTTGACAAAATCAAAGCATGCGTTTTTTGGCATTATTGTGAAGTCAAGAGGTTTCCATTTGCCCTCACATCCAGCCCGACTAAAAAATGAGTAAAACAATACTTTTACTTTATTTGAACATAATTATTAAATCTCAATAATCATTTTCGGTAAATTTCATTATAGTGTATGATTTAAAGGTTATTATTTTTTTTTCCCTTTTTCTTCCTACTGTTTGAATAGTCAAACTTTATTTAGTTGTGTATTTGTATTGAAAATGCATCTCAATTTAAGCACTGAAAATGCATGTAAAACGCGGTTAAAACGCGGCAAAAACGCTATAAAAACGCAGGCGTATTTCCTGCGTTTATGTGGTCAAAACCAAATTTGACAATGACAAATTCTGCCAGACGATGCGTTCATTTCTGCAAGGTACTGGACGCAACGTGCGCACATAGCCTAAGAAGCCTTCATTTCAAAACTTGATGGCAGCAGTTTACATCAGACACCTGAGCTGTAATCTAACTTTCAGATCATACATATGACACAGAGCTAAAGATGGCTGCCATTTCCTGTTCTCCACACCTTGCCTGGAATGCAAGGAATGTCCAGATGTAAGAAGACCACCATATAAGGAAAAGACCCACTGACCAACCTAGAGGACCAACCAACAGATGATGACCCGCCCATCAGCATCAACACGGATCTGCCCATTGGCTAACCCGTGAACTGTCCCACTAAATGTGTATATCCGCACTTGTGTACACCCCTAGCCTATATAAGAGACCGCATGTTTTTTCTTTGTCTGTTTGGTGCCATCTTTACTATGATCAAGAAGAGATTTCACATCCGACTGTGTTTGACGTGATTTCCTTACACATGCACTTGATCTACACCAATTAGAAACAGGATCAGGCAACGAGTGAACTCTGGTTAAGTGTTCACCCTAATAAGTAGTGTTATTGCACTTTTACACCAGCAATGGAAGGCCTCCCAGCTTTCTGTTCTGATCTGGATATCCTACTTCCCAAGTTAACGGACTGGCAACTAGAAATGCCTCCTGCCCCGCATGTACCAATCTGGCAATGTATGGGTCCAAAACAAAATGGCCCTTATTTCTTTTTTTATATAAGGCCAACATATTCCACAGCCATACATCAGCAACACTGTCCCTATTGTGGATCACAATCTATATTCTGTATCAATTTGTCGTTGGAGTGTGGGATGAAACTTGAGTACCCCCTCAGAAACACGGGGATAACATAGAAACTCCTTGCATATGGTGTCCTTGGTGGGATTTGAACCCAGGACCCCAAGACTGCAGTGCTAACCACTGAGCCACCGTGACACCCTTCCTCATGAGAGGTTTCCAGTCTTATCCAGCTTAAAGAATCTTGCTCCTCCTTGCTGTCAGATCTTTGATTGCTTTATACCCTAGGTCTTATAACTGTTTACTCTTCATACTTGGCTCTTGAGTCATGTCAGACGAAAGTTAATGATTACTAAGATTCTTGTGTAGATATTGAGTTTTGGTTGCTTTATAATTGGACGGTGGGTGGGGGATAGCTAAAACATCTCTCTCCCGTACTCTGTTTCTATTGTTTGGGTGCTGTATTGGGTGCCTTCCACCACCCCCTTCATACAAGGGCCTCTTTTCTGGTTCCTCTCTTGTAGGAAACCTCCAGAGAGGTTAGGTTGATTTCTTATCTTCACTTTATTCAGATGTTAATAACTTTACAAAACCCTTGCCAAGGGAGAGGGAATGGAAGGGTTGTTGGTTCCCACCCTTGTTCTCCCTTTCCCAATGGGGACATTATTGATGTACATATACAGCTCTGGAAAAAATTAAGAGACCACTTCCAAATTTTCAGTTTTTCTGATTTTTATCTTTATAGGTATATTTTTGAGTGAAATTAAAATTGATCTTTTGTTCTATAAACTGCTGTCAACACATTTCCGATTTTCCAAGCAAAAAAATTTGTATTTATTTTCTGAAAATGAGAAATGGTCAAAATAACAAAAAAATGCATTGCTTTCAGACCTCAAATACTGCAAAGAAAACAAGTTTATAATCATTTAGAAATGACAATACTAATGTTTTTACTCAGGAAGAGTTCAGAAATCAATATTTTGTGGAATAACAATGATTTTAATCACAGCTTTCATGCATTTTGTCCTGCTTTCCACCAGTCTTTCACACTGTTTTTGGGTGACCTTATGCCACTCCTGGCACAAAAATGTAAGCAGTTCTTCTTTGCTTGATGGCTTGTGACCATCCATCTTCCTCTTGATTACATTCCAGAGGTTTTCAACAAGGCTCAGTTCTGGAGATTGGGTTGGCCATGACACGGTTCTGATATGGTGGTCCTTCATCCACACATTGATAGATCTAGCTGTCTGGCATGGCGCATTGTCCTGCTGGAAAAAACAGTCCTCAAAGTTGGGGAACATTGCCTGAGCAGAAGGAAGCAACTGTTTTTCCAGGATAAACTTGTATGAGGCTTGAGTCTTATGTCCTTCGCAAAGATGTTTGTTGAATTTTCTTTGCCTAATTTTCAGCTTTGCCCAACACCTGGTCATCTAGTAGCTAGACGGAGACCTAGAGAGGCGTACAAGCCACAGTGTTTTGCACCCACTGTGAAATTTGGTGGAGAATCGGTGATGATCTAGGGATGCTTTAGCAAGGCTGGAATTGGGCAGGTTAATCTTTGCGAAAGATGTATGACTCAAACCGCATACAAGATTATCCTGGAAAAACAGTTGCTTCCCTCTGCTCAGGCAATGTTCCCCAACTCTGAGGTCTGTTTTTTTCCAGCAGGACAATGCGCCATGCCACACAGCTAGGTCAATCAATGTGTGGATGAAGGACCACCACATCAAAACCCTGTCATGGCCAGCCCAAATCTTCAGACCTGAACCTCATTGAAAACTTCTGGAATTTAATCAAGAGGAAGATGGATAGTTACAAGCCATCAAACAAAGAAGAACTGCTTACATTTTTGCGCCAGGAGTGGCATAATGTCACCCAGAAGCAGTGTGAAAGACTGGTGGAAAGGATGCCAAGACGCATGAAAGGTGTGATTAAAAATCATGGTTATTCCACAAAATATTGATTTCTGAACTCTTCCTAAGTTAAAACATTAGTATTGTTGTTTCTAAATGATTATGAACTTGTTTTCTTTGCATTATTTGAGGTATCTGAAAGGAATGCATTTTTTTGTTATTTTGACCATTTCTCATTTTCAGAAAATAAATACAATTACAAAATTTATTGCTTGGAGATTCGGAGACGTTGTCAGTAATTTATAGAATAAAAGAACAATTTACATTTTACTCAAAAGTATACCTATAAAGAGAAAAATCAGAAAAACGGAAAATTTGGAAGTGGTTTCCATTTGTGTCTTACCCGTCTTTTGACTCAAGGATGGAAAAAGTTCAGCTTCTGCTCGCAAGAACAGTATTGTATCTTTCTGGGCAACCACTTATGCGACGAACATCTCCTTACCTACGTCTACCGGCAATGCGTAAGCAAGGAGGTGGGCGGGATGTTATATCCCGCTCATCTCCGCCCCTCCGCTTCTATTTGCCGGCCACTTAGTGACGCTACAGTGACGTCACTATGACGCTGAACGCACCTCCCCCTTGAAGGAGGGATTGTTCGGCGGTCACAGCGACGTCGCTGCACAGGTATGTACGTGTGATGCTGCCGTAGCGATAATATTCGCTATGGCAGCGATCACCACATATCGCAAGTACTACAGGGGTGGGTGCTATCGCGCACAACATCGCTAGCTATAGGTAGCAATGTCGTAGCGTGTAAAGCACCCATTAGGCTCTCGCATTAAAAAAGATAGATCCTTTGTTCTCGTATTCCCCATTATTCAGATCCTTATTTGATAGGGCTTCTCCCTCCGCTAGGATAGACCCCCAACCTCTTTTTTCCCTAGATGCTCTTTCTCCCTCTCCCCTCCCCCCTTTTTTTCTTTCTTTTTTTCTTTCTCTTAACCCCTTTCTCTTACTATATCCTTCTACCTGTTCTCCTTTCTTTACCACTCATTTTACATTTTTTCTGATGGCCTTTGTAGACTTTTTGCTTTATACTCTGCAGACTGCTAGGCCATATTGAGCCAGTGCGGATCCTTTTTTTTTTCTCTTACTGGTTTGGAAAGGGAAAAGAAATTGCAACATGCAGTGATTTGACACTCAAATCGGGTGCCACTCACCAATATAAGCCTATGGGTGCATGGCAAAGATTGGACTGCATTCAGATGACATCTGAGTGCAGTCCTATATCCACAGACTCACAGAATGGAGAAATTATGTTCTCCATCTTCTCCTCACAGTGTGCTCATATTCTCTCATCCAAGAGAATCCGATCACACTAAGCTGACACTGATCAAACTCTGCTCACACTTTGATATGAGTGTCATTTGCAACCTGATTCTCGACAAGAAAGAAAGAAAGAAAAAAAGAAAGAAAGAAAGAAAGAATTAGATGCAATATTCAAAAACTAAAGTAAAATTATAAACTTATATTTTTCTCTGCTCCATCAAAATAAACATCTGCTTTATAATTACTTTGTTTTAATAAATGCATTTCTAAATTTGTCAAACAATGATAAGAAAACTATCTATTTTGTTGACTTTCATCACCATCATTTTATCGACCAGAATAGTGCATAACCATAGGTTTTGCACTCATCCACAATGCAGACAAAGACGAAGCTGCACATGGCGCAAGTCTCAAGTGATAGTTGCTAGCCTAGTTTTTACAACAACCACATCAACCTCGCCATAAGCTTCTCCCAAGTAATAGCTTGCTCTGGGGGCAAATGTACGTTTAAAATCAATATTAAAATATAATCCTTTTTTGTTTGTGATGTATTAGTGACATATTTGTTGTTTAGTATGATCTAGCGATGGCATTTGACGCTAATATTTTTGTCATAGGCATCTCTATTTGACTTGAAAAATACTAGAAAAAAAATCACAAAGAAACATTAAATAAACACTACCAAAAATGCCACAGATAGCTAGACTTTGTGAAAGAGTTATAATGGAGAAATTAAAAAAGTGAAACCTTATATAGGGCTGTATTCACAACCAAATGTTTTACTGTAGTTTTTCATACAGGTGCTAACAGTTTTTATGTTACCAAAAATGTACATTTTGGAATGGACTTGGGACTTACAGTCATATGAAAAAGTTTGGGCACCCCTATTAATGTTAACCTTTTTTCTTTATAACAATTTGGGCTTTTGCAGCAGCTATTTCAGTTTCATATATCTAATAACTGATGGACTGAGTAATATTTCTGGATTGAAATGAGGTTTATTGTACTAACAGAAAATGTGCAATCCGCATTTAAACAAAATTTGACCGGTGCAAAAGTATGGGCACCCTTATCAATTTCTTGATTTGAACACTCCTAACTACTTTTTACTGACTTACTAAAGCACTAAATTGGTTTTGTAACCTCATTGAGCTTTGAACTTCATAGGCAGGTGTATCCAATCATGAGAAAAGGTATTTAAGGTGGCCACTTGCAAGTTGTTCTCCTATTTGAATCTCCTATGAAGAGTGGCATCATGGGCTCCTCAAAACAACTCTCAAATGATCTGAAAACAAAGATTATTCAACATAGTTGTTCAGGGGAAGGATACAAAAAGTTGTCTCAGAGATTTAAACTGTCAGTTTCCACTGTGAGGAACATAGTAAGGAAATGGAAGAACACAGGTACAGTTCTTGTTAAGCCCAGAAGTGGCAGGCCAAGAAAAATATCAGAAAGGCAGAGAAGAAGAATGGTGAGAACAGTCAAGGACAATCCACAGACCACCTCCAAAGATCTTCACCATCATCTTGCTGCAGATGGTGTCAATGTGCATCGGTCAACAATACAGCGCACGTTGCACAAGGAGAAGCTGTATGGGAGAGTGATGCGAAAGAAGCTGTTTCTGCAAGCACGCCACAAACAGAGTCGCCTGAGGTATGCAAAAGCACATTTGTACAAGCCAGTTACATTTTGGAAGAAGGTCCTGTGGACTGATGAAACAAAGATTGAGTTGTTTGGTCATACAAAAAGGCGTTATGCATGGAGGCAAAAAACCACGGCATTCCAAGAAAAGCACTTGCTACCCACAGTAAAATTTGGTGGAGGTTCCATCATGCTTTGGGGCTGTGTGGCCAATGCCGGCACCGGGAATATTGTTAAAGTTGAGGGTCGCATGGATTCAACTCAGAATCAGCAGATTCTTGACAATAATGTGCAAGAATCAGTGACGAAGTTGAAGTTACGCAAGGGATGGATATTTCAGCAAGACAATGATCCAAAACACCGCTCCAAATCTACTCAGGCATTCATGCAGAGAAACAAATACAATGTTCTGGAATGGCCATCGCAGTCCCCAGACCTGAATATCATTGAAAATCTGTGGGATGATTTGAAGCGGGCTGTCCATGCTCACCGACAATCAAACTTAACTGAACTGGAATTGTTTTGTAAACAGGAATGGTCAAATATACCTTCATCCAGGATCCAGGAACTCATTAAAAGCTACAGGAAGCGACTAGAGGCTGTTATTTTTGCAAAAGGAGGATCTACAAAATATTAATGTCACTTTTATGTTGAGATGCCCATACTTTTGCACCGGTCAAATTTTGTTTAAATGCGGATTGCACATTTTCTGTTAGTACAATAAACCTCATTTCAATCCAGAAATATTACTCAGTCCATCAGTTATTAAATATATGAAACTGAAATAGCTGTTGCAAAACCCCAAATTGTTATAAAGAAAAAAGGTTAACATTAATAGGGGTGCCCAAACTTTTTCATATGACTGTATTTAGTAAACTCCTTTATAAAGAAGACATGTAAAAAAAATGGGAATAATGTGCACTTGTTGTCAAGCATATATATATATATATATATATATATATATATATATATATATACACACACAGTGTGTGTGTGTGTGTGTGTGTGTGTGTATATATATACAGTTAGGTCCAGAAATATTTGGACAGTGACACAATTTTCGCGAGTTGGGCTCTGCATGCCACCACATTGGATTTGAAATGAAACCTCTACAACAGAATTCAAGTGCAGATTGTAACGTTTCATTTGAAGGTTTGAACAAAAATATCTGATAGAAATTGTAGGAATTGTACACATTTCTTTACAAACACTCCACATTTTAGGAGGTCAAAAGTAATTGGACAAATAAACCAAACCCAAACAAAATATTTTTATTTTCAATATTTTGTTGCGAATCCTTTGGAGGCAATCACTGCCTTAAGTCTGGAACCCATGGACATCACCAAACGCTGGGTTTCCTCCTTCTTAATGCTTTGCCAGGCCTTTACAGCCGCAGCCTTCAGGTCTTGCTTGTTTGTGGGTCTTTCCGTCTTAAGTCTGGATTTGAGCAAGTGAAATGCATGCTTAATTGGGTTAAGATCTGGTGATTGACTTGGCCATTGCAGAATGTTCCACTTTTTTGCACTCATGAACTCCTGGGTAGCTTTGGCTGTATGCTTGGGGTCATTGTCCATCTGTACTATGAAGCGCCGTCCGATCAACTTTGCGGCATTTGGCTGAATCTGGGCTGAAAGTATATCCCGGTACACTTCAGAATTCATCCGGCTACTCTTGTCTGCTGTTATGTCATCAATAAACACAAGTGACCCAGTGCCATTGAAAGCCATGCATGCCCATGCCATCACGTTGCCTCCACCATGTTTTACAGAGGATGCGGTGTGCCTTGGATCATGTGCCGTTCCCTTTCTTCTCCAAACTTTTTTCTTCCCATCATTCTGGTACAGGTTGATCTTTGTCTCATCTGTCCATAGAATACTTTTCCAGAACTGAGCTGGCTTCATGAGGTGTTTTTCAGCAAATTTAACTCTGGCCTGTCTATTTTTGGAATTGATGAATGGTTTGCATCTAGATGTGAACCCTTTGTATTTACTTTCATGGAGTCTTCTCTTTACTGTTGACTTAGAGACAGATACACCTACTTCACTGAGAGTGTTCTGGACTTCAGTTGATGTTGTGAACGGGTTCTTCTTCACCAAAGAAAGTATGCGGCGATCATACACCACTGTTGTCATCCGTGGACGCCCAGGCCTTTTTGAGTTCCCAAGCTCACCAGTCAATTCCTTTTTTCTCAGAATGTACCCGACTGTTGATTTTGCTACTCCAAGCATGTCTGCTATCTCTCTGATGGATTTTTTCTTTTTTTTCAGCCTCAGGATGTTCTGCTTCACCTCAATTGAGAGTTCCTTAGACTGCATGTTGTCTGGTCACAGCAACAGCTTCCAAATGCAAAACCACACACCTGTAATCAACCCCAGACCTTTTAACTACTTCATTGATTACAGGTTAACGAGGGAGACGCCTTCAGAGTTAATTGCAGCCCTTAGAGTCCCTTGTCCAATTACTTTTGGTCCCTTGAAAAAGAGGAGGCTATGCATTACAGAGCTATGATTCCTAAACCCTTTCTCCGATTTGGATGTGAAAACTCTCATATTGCAGCTGGGAGTGTGCACTTTCAGCCCATATTATATACATAATTGTATTTCTGAACATGTTTTTGTAAACAGCTAAAATAACAAAACTTGTGTCACTGTCCAAATATTTCTGGACCTAACTGTGTATATATATATATATATATATATATATATATATATATATATACACACACACACACACACACAGACATGGGACACAATTGTGAAGGTGAACAAACTTAATTGCTTATTTAAAATTTTTATAAAAAAATAAATAACTGAAAATTATTTGGCCCCTTTACTTTCAGTGTAGCAAACTCACTCCAGAAGTTCATTGAGGATCTCTGAATGATCCAATGTTGTCCTAAATTACTGATGTTGATAAATATAATCCCCTGTGTGTAATCAAGTCTCCGTATAAATGCACCTGCTCTGTGATAGTCTCAGTGTTCTGTTTAAAGCACAGAGAGCATCATGAAGACCAAGGAACACAACAGGCAGGTCTGTGATACTGTTATGGAGAAGTTTAAAGCTGGATTTGGTTGCAAAAAGTTTTCCAAAACTTTAAACATTCCAAAGAGCACTGTGCAAGTGATCATATTGAAATGGAAGGAGTATCATACCACTGCAAATCTACCAATACCCGGCCGTCCCTCAAAAATTTCATGTCAAACAAGGAGAAGACTGATCAGAGATGCAGCAAGAGTCCCATGATCACTCTGGATGAACTGCAGAGATCTACAGCTGAGGTGGGAGAGTCTGTCCATAGGACAACAATCAGTCGTACACTGCACAAATCTAGCGTTTATGGAAGAGTGGCAAGAAGAAAGCCATTTCTCAAAAATATCCATAAAAAGTGTTGTTTAAAGTTTGCCACAAGCCACCTGGGAGACACACCAAACGTGAAAGGAGGTGCTCTGGTCCGATGAAACCAAGATCAAACTTCTTGGGCACAATGCCAAATGATATGTTTGGCATAAAAGCAACACAGCTCATCACCCTGAACACACCATTCCCACTGTCAAACATGGTGGTGGCAGGATCATGGTTTGGGCCTGCTTTGCTTCAGCAGGGACAGCGAAGATGGTTAAAATTGATGAGAAGATGGATGGAGCCAAATACAGGACCATTCTTGAAGAAAACCTGTTGGAGTCTGCAAAAGACCTGAGACTGGGACGGAGATTTGACTTTCAACAAGACAATGATCCCAAACATAAAGAAAAATCTACAATGGAATGGTTCACAAATAAACGTATCCAGGTGTTAGAATGACCATGTCAAAGTCCAGACCTGACTCAAATTGAGAATCCGTGGAAAGAGCTGAAAACTGCTGTTCACAAACGCTCTCCATCCAACCTCACTCAGCTCCAGCTGTTTGCAAAGGAAGAATGGACAAGAATTTCAGTCTCTCGATGTGCAAAACTGATAGAGACATACCCCAAGCGACTTGCAGCTGTAATCGCAGCAAAAAGTGGCGCTACAAAGTATTAACTTAAAGGGGCCGAATAATATTGCACGCCCCAATTTTCAGTTTATTATTTTTTACAAAAATTTTAAATGAGCAATAAATATCGTTTACCTTCACAATTGTGTCCCAAAATTTAAAATTTTTATCTTTATATATGAAATTTGACGTTTGAAGCCTGAAATGTAGGAAAAGGTTGTAAAAAAAATTTAAGGGGGCCGAATACTTTCGCAAGACACTGTGTGTATATATATATATATATATATATATATTTACTAGCTGTACTACCCGGCTTCGTCCGGGTTAATAACTGTTGTTAACAAAATAGAATGTATTAACAAAAATGTATTCTGCACACAAAAACCACAAAACAAATAGAAATGTAATTATTAAAAGGCAAAAACTAAGGTAATAGAAGCATTTCACAACATATATTTCAACACCACAGATATTCCACACAGATTTAACTAAATTGGCCAAGTACTGTGCTCCGTCTGTCTCTTTCCAGGTCTGTCTCTTTCCCCGTCTGTCTCTTTCCCCGTCTGTCTCTTTTCCTGTCTGTCTCTTTCCCCGTCTGCCTGTCTCTGTCTGTCTCTTTTTTTGTCTGTCTCTATCTCTCTGTTTCTTTCCCCATCTGTCTCTTTCTAGGTCTGTCTCTCTCCCTGGTCTGTCTCTTTCCCCGTCTGTCTCCCCATCTCATTGTCTGTGTCTTTTCCTGTCTGTCTCTTTCCCTGTCTGTCTGTCTCTGTCTGTCTCTTTCCTTGTCTGTCTCTATTTCTCTGTCTCTTTCCCCGTCTGTCTCTATCAAGGTCTGTGTCTTTCCCCATCTATCGTTGTCTGTCTCTCTGGCTGTCTCCTCCTTCTCTGTCTGCCTGTCTCTGTCCCTGTCTGCATGTCTGTCTGTCTCTTTCCTCATGTGTCTCTTTCCCCATCCGTCTCTTTCCAGGTCTGTCTCTTTCCAGGTCTGTCTCTTTCCAGGTCTGTCTCTTTCCAGGTCTGTCTCTGTCAGTCTCTTTCCAGGTCAGTCTCTTTCCAGGTCAGTCTCTTTCCAGGTCTGTCTCTTTCCAGGTCTGTCTCTGTCTGTCTCTTTCCAGGTCTGTCTCTTTCCAGGTCTGTCTCTTTCCAGGTCTGTCTCTGTCTGTCTCTTTCCAGGTCTGTCTCTTTCCAGGTCTGTCTCTTTCCAGGTCTGTCTCTGTCTGTCTCTTTCCCTCTCTGTCTCTTTCACCGTCTGTCTCTGTCTGTCTCTTTCACCGTCTGTCTCTGTCTGTCGCTTTCACCATCTGTCTCTGTCTGTCTCTTTCACCATCTGTCTCTGTCTCTTTCTTTCACCGTTTGTCTCTGTCTCTTTCCCTGTCTGTCTCTATCTCTCTCTGTTTCTTTCCCTGTCTGTCTCTCTGTCTGTTGTCGGTCTGTCTCTGTCTGTCTCTCTCTATCCGGCTCCCCACTGACATCTTATTACCTCACATATAAGCTTCTTATACTATGAATGTCTTTTGTTCCTATAGCAACCAATCACAGCTCCTACTAATAACCTGTAGTTCCAGACTCCATTTACTTTAATGGAGGCATGTTTTTTGGAGAGTAACTGTAAAGCGCAGGGTTAAATTTTCCTGTCAAAACATAGTCTATGACGTTCCCTGGGTCACATGAGGTGTCTATGCAACATTTCGTGATTGTAAATGTGATGGTGCGGATACACTTTTCGTTTCACTTTTTCCCCATTATGTAGATAGGGGCAAAATTGATTGATAAATTGGAACTCGCGGGGTTAAAATTTCGCCTCACAACATAGCCTATGACGCTGTCGGGGTCCAGACGTGTGAGTGTGCAACATATTGTGGCTGCGACGGTGCAGATGCCAATCCCGGACATACACACATACGCACATATGTGGCGCCCTGGACTAGCCAGGTTGTCACAGGTAACACTCACACACCCCCACCCCCACTAGACAGTAATATTAGCCAAACACAAAACCTTTGTTGTCTCCCTCCAGGGTCTGATGTCCACACCAGGTGGGGGCGGAGCCAAGCGGTTGGCCCCTCCCACCGAGGATTTCACAGGCCTGGAGACGGGAAAAGTATCAGTTAGAAGTTGGAGTCGAGTTCAGGAGGTTGAAGAGAGAGGAGTGTCTGGGTTTGTGGCCCAGGCACTGACAACAAGGTTGGCAGACGGTGGTGGCCGTCTGCAGGAGTGGTGAAGCAACGCGGAACCGTAGGACCGGGGTCGGGCGTTGGCCCGCCGGTACCGACCGGGGAGCGAAGTGAAGCCAGTACACACAGGCAGGGCCATCGGACCCCGACCAGGCTTGGAGCCGCTTACAATAGTCAAATCCGAGTGTGACCAGAACCCCAGGGGTTTCCTAACAGCCAAAGACCCAATAGAAGGCAACCGCCCACACCGTGAGGGTATGCAGCTACCGCCTAAGGCTAGAGACCCAAGGGCCAGTGCCTGTGAGCAAACGGGCTCCTCCGGCATCCATACACCGGGGAGCTGACTACCGTTGGGAATCCACCGTAGTCAAACAAGTACACACAGGTGCAGGGAAAGACAGCCACCATCACCTGTCCGGGGAGAGAGACACGGCAGCCAGCTGCGGGATCCGTCCATCCAGCCGTTTGGTTTACCAAGGACTTTGTGCATCTCTTGCTGAGTGAGTACACCCGTGCCATCCGGCACCGCACCGCGCTGTCCCTGCAACCCTGCACCTCACCAACCCTGCTTCCCCGTCACACCACCGGGCCCCGGGACCACCGACCCCTACCCACGGAGGGGGAAAACAACATCCCAGCTGCTCCCTACCATCGCTCCCGGGATCCCCGTCACCAGCAGCGGTGGTGCCCATCTTCACCACAACCCGTGGGTGGCGTCACGGACTAAATCCCCCAAACCAACCACCCTTTTCACTCGAGGACGAGGAGCGCCGCTCGAGTCCCCGGATCCGGCCCACCGCTCGAGCCACCGAGCAGCAGCAGGCGCAGCAGCGCCGGACCCGAGCGTTAGCGAACGCAGCGGTGTCCTCCCCGCCTGCGACACATACACACATACATACACACATTCAGCTTTATATATTAGACAGATGTCTCCCTTGCCGGTTTCCCATGCTGGTACTAACCTGACTTCAAACTGGGCTGGCAGCACCTTTACAAAAGTGAACAGGTACGTATCTGTACGTGATGGGAAATATATGAGAAAAAATATTTTTTTCACATTTGTAAAGGTGCTGCCAGTCCAGTTTGAAGTCAGGTTAGTACCAGCGTGGGAAACCGGCAAGGGAACCCCTGTTTTCATTCTAATTTCATTGTATATTGCATGTAACAGGGAGTAATGCTCTGTTTTACTGGATTTTGCACTCCAGCTCCTGGCTGCTTCATTAGCCTTTTTTTGTGTTCACCAGCTGATCTTGTAGGTTTTTAAAACCCAGAAAAGATGCAGTTTAGCATAGGACCCAGCAAAGGAGGGTGCTGTGAAGTGGTGTAGTATTACAATGGCCACTTTAATATTCTAAATACTTCCAAAAATATTTATTAGGTAGAATTTATTGTGGTTTTGCAGTGTGCGACCGTTCCTTTTTTCATATATATATATATATATATATATACACACACACACACACACACACACACACACACAGTTGAAGCCAGAAGTTTACATACACTGTCTAAAAAGACACATCTGCATGTTTTTCTCACTAGCTGACATGAGGTCAGAAGAAACCTTTCCCGTTTTAGGTCACTTAGGAACCAAGATTCTTTATATTTGTCAAATGACAGAATACTGAGAGAGAGAGAGAGAATGTTTTAAAGTTTTTTTAATTACGTTACTTTCTGCAAAGTCAAAAGTTTATATACACTAAAGGGGGCTTTACACGCAACAACATCGCTAACGAAATGTCGTTGGGGTCACGGAATTTGTGACGCACATCCGGCCTCTTTAGCGATGTCGTTGCGTGTGAAACGTATGAACGACTGCTAACGATCAAAATTACTCACCTAATCATTGATCGTTGACACATCGTTCCAATCCCAAATATCGTTGCTGTTGCAGGATGCAGGTTGTTCGTCATTCCTGAGGCAGCACACATCGCTACGTGTGACACGCCAGGAACGAGGAACAACACCTTACCTGCGTCCTCCGGCAACGAGGTGGGCGCCACTTTCTTTTGGCTGCTTCTCCTCCTCTCCGCTTCTATTGGACGGCTGCCGTGTGACGTCACTGTGACGCCGCATGAACCGCCCCTTTAGAAAGGAGGCGGTTAGCCGGCCATAGCGACATAGCTAGGCAGGTAAGTACGTGTTACGGTCCCTAGCGATCTTGTGCATTACGGGCAGCGATTTTCCAGTGACGCACAACCGACGGGGGTGGGTTCTTTCACAAGCGACATCGCTAGCGATGTCGCTGCGTGTAAAGGAGCCTTAAGAGTGCTATGCCTTTAAACAAGAACCACCAGAATATCAAGGTATCATTTCCTACATTAAAAAACTAACAGAGAAAGCAACTGGGTACTTCTTGTAGTCACCTACAATCCAAATCTGGAGGTGTTATCTATAATTCAAGACCCCCACTTCTGTGTTTTACTAAGCCCTCAAATCTAAGAAGCATCATTGTCAGAAGGTCTCTCTCCTCTCCAACAATAACAGGAACATTCCTTTGCAACCTGAAAAAATATAATACCTGTCCGTTTATTATGACAAGGAACAAAATAAAGATTTATATACAGACTGAGGGTCTATATATAGCAGAGACAGGACAAAAGCTTAAAACAAGGATACATTCTTATCGCAACATAAGTTAAAGAAAAGGGGATAGATCTACCTGTGGCTAAACATTTTTGTAGCCCAAATCTCAGAACCATGGAAATGAAGTTGCTGATATTGAAAGGTAACTTCCTATCTCAAGAGAGTCCAGGAGTACAAACTTATGAAGACCTTTGACACATTCCGAATAGGAATGAATGTATCACATGTACTTATGTCTTTTTACATCAATTAAGGAATGTGCTCCTCAGACCATTTGGAGGCACCAAAACTCTGGACCAGATCTCAATCAGAGGACAATAAAGCTTTCACACTCCTTATCTATGAACTGCTCAAATATTTCCTGTCACAACTGTTTTTCCCCTTCCCATAGTTCTAGTTCAGGTCACATGTCTTATTTACAACACAATTCTATGTTCTGTTGTGTATAAATATGGGACTCTTCAGATTTTGTGTAAGGCCGGAGTCACACTTGCGAGAGACTCGCGTGAGTCTCGAATTGAATCACCTGGCATGGCCGCCCACTGTCCGGACAGGAGCGGGTCAGCTGCATGTATTTCTATGCAGCTGAGGTGCTCCTGTCCGGAGAGTGTGCAGCCATGCCAGGTGATGCGATGCGAGACTTGCGCGAGTTTCTCACAAGTGTGACTCCGGCCTTATACTGAGCCTGATGAAGAGACCTGAGAAGTCTCGAAAGCTGCTATTTATTACAATCTTTTCAATTAGGCATTAAAAGTTATCAACCACTGAGGACTCTCGTTTTTTTTTTTTTAAATCGATCTTAGGCTACGTTCTGCATATTCAGATCAAGTGCTCTTTTTGGAAAAAAAAATGACAATAATGGGACCAATATTATTTAATAAGGTTGTTCAGATGACCGTTTTTTGTTTTTTTTTTACATGGACCTAATCTCTGCCTGAAAAAAGTCTTGCACTAGGCTTTTCCATAACTCGGATGAAATTCACCTATTCAAGTCAATGATTGCTAACCCCCCCCCCCCAAAAAAAAACCCCACAGATGCCATACAGATCAACCGTATAGTATTTGATTTTTACAGATATCATGCAATAATTGACATAGGAAACTATTTGGTCTTGTAAATTTTATTCACTACTGATGTATAAAAATGGATGTTCAATGGGAATATTTTTTTTATACACTCTTGGGAACTTAGCCTAAAGATCCTGAACATAGTAGACTAATTTCGGCCGCACCCATGGGTTAGGCCACATGCAAAAGTTGAGCATTTTTAGAGTTTTTACTACAGTATTTGTAAGCCAAAACCAGGAGTGGGTAAAAAATCCAGAAGTGGTGCCTGTGTTTTTATTATTTTTCTTTATTCTGATTGTTCCACTCCTGGTTTTGGCTACAAATACTGAGGTGAAAAACTCATCAAATACTCAATGAACATGGCCTAATAAAGGAAATTGCTTCATGAACCTCTACTTCTTTGGGTTGTTTTGTCAGAGTTTTTTTGTAGCATTTTCTAAACTGGTTTTGAAAAGTTTGTGAAGTGTTTTTGCAAAGTTTTTTCCTCAAGTGTTTTATTGCAACCTTTTGATTGGACGGTGCTCAATTTGCTCATATTTTTCCATCAAGAAACGCTTCAAAGAAGTGACATCCAGTTTCTTTTCTCCAAACAGGCGTTTTTGAAAGCATGAAGCCTTTAGGCCATGTGCGCACGTTGCGTTTTTTCATGCGTTTCAGCAGCGTTTTGAACTGCAGCGTTTTAATGCAAAAATGCATGCGTTTTGATTTCCAAGCAAAGTCTATGGAAAATAGGCATATTGTGTGCGCACTATGCGTCCAAAAACGCTGCGTTTTTTGTGACAAAAAATTGTCAAAATCTCTGCGTTTGAAGAAGCAACATGTCAATTGTTTTTGCCATTTTGGCAGCGTTTTGCTAACATTGATGTCAATGAGAATTATCAAAACGCATCCTTAAAGGAATTTCTAGCGTTTTACATGCTTTTTTGACAAAATCAAAGCATGCGTTTTTGGCATTATAGTGAGGTCAAGAGGTTTCCATTTGCCGTCACATCCATTCCGACTTTAAAAAAGAGTCAAACAATACTTTTACTTTATTTTGAACATAATTATTAAATCTCATTATTCATTTTCGGTAAATTATCATTATAGTGGATGATTTAAAGGTAATTACTTTTTTTTTTTAAAAAAAATTCCTACTGTTTGAATGTTCAAACTTTATTTATTTGTGTATTTGTATTGAAAACGCATCTCAATTTAAGCACTGAAAATACATGTAAAACGCGGTCAAAACGCGGCAAAAACACTAAAAAAAGCATGCGTATTTCCTGCGTTTATGTGGTCAAAACCAAATTTGACAATGACAAATTCTGCCAGAGGATGCGTTCATTTCTGCAAGTAACTGAACGCAACATGCGCACATGCCTTAATCGATGCTCAAAAGCCTAAACATATGAACAGCAAGTCATTTTTCCATAAAATAATAATAGGATGATACTTTTCAGTGTTTTGTGAACACTTTCTCAAGTTTTCAGGAACTAAAAAAAACCATTGAAAACTGACCCAGTGTGTATATAGCCTAAGCAGTGATTTGGGTGCTAAAATTTTGACCCAAATCCGTGTGTTCATAAAATAAGCATGTCAATTATTCCGTGCGCTATGATGCAGCTCCCACTCTGTCTATGGTAGGGGCTGCAGCCAGAGCGCATGAAATCGGCTTTTTTTCTACAAAAAACTGCACCCATTATGCAGTGTTTCTGCAGCAATTTGAAGCGGACATGCGCTGTCAAATCGCTGCTGAATATTCAGCAGTTACGTGCACATGAGCCCTTAGAATTGACACAGCATTGAACCTTAGAATTGGCAGCAGACTAAGGCTATGTCCGTTTCCACCTGCGTTTCAGCTGCTTTTTAGGTCCATTTTGAAGTGCAGAGTTTTCATGCCAAAATGCATGCGTTTTGATTTTCCAGCAAAGTCTATGGGAAAAGTGGATTTCCTGTGCGCACTTTGCGTTTTCAAACGCAGCGTTTAATTTGCATAATTTTGGGCAAAAACTCAGCATTCAAAGAAGCAGCATGTCAATTGTTTTTTCCATTTGGGCTGCGTTTTGCTAACATTGAAGTCAATGAGAAGTTGTAAAAAGCAAGAAACATCAAAATTCCAGCGTTTTACCTGCTTTTTAGCTGCAGAAACAAGGCGTTTTGGACTACATAAACGCATGCTTTTCTGACATCAAAATAATGAAATGATATGTGCCTTTACACACACACATAGTCCAAAAATTAAAATAATGAAAAATATAATTTTATTGCTATTTTAGCGATAAATAGTAAAAAACCGCTATAATTATATTAAATATAACTATTTTCGTTATGATTTCAATAATTCTGTGTTCCATTTTTTCCCCTTTTTTTCATTGTGTTTGACTGTTTAAACTTTATTTAGCAGTGTCTTAATGTTCAAAACGCATCTGTCTAAACGCAATGGAAAAAGCAGGTAAAAAGCGGTAAAAACGCTGCTAAAACGCGGTAAAAACGCATGCGTATTTACCGCAATTTAGTTGTCAAAAGCAACTTTGGCAAAAAGCAATTTCTGCCAAAGGATATGTATTTAGAACTGCAACTAGGACGACGCAAAGTGCGGACATAGCCTTAAAAATGTGCAGCACAGGACTAGTTCTGCATACAAGTGATCGGCTGCGTGTGAATGCGATTTTTAAAATCATATTCACTTAAAATCTATTGTTATTTATTGAAAATATTCCATCATCAAGTTCAGAAAATCTGCAGCAAATCTGCAACGTGTGAACAAGGTCCTAGTGGAAAAAAAACCCAATGATAACATCAACCAATCATATATTCTGTAATCTGATCCATGCATTAGAAAACTAAAGGCCCAGTCACACACAACAACTTACCAGCGATCCCGAAAACGATGCGACCTGATAGGGATCGCAGGTAAGTCGCTGGGAGGTCGCTGGTGAGATGTCACACAGTCAGACCTTACCAACGATGCAGGAACGATACAGGTCGCAGTAGCGACCTGTATAACGATCTCAGCAGTATCTGTGACCCTGTCACACAGTGTTAAACACAGCGATGTGTCCTGCCCAGCAGGACATCGCCTTTGAAGAAAATGGCCTGGACCATTCGGCAACGACTAGAGATCTCACAGCAGGGGCCTGATCGCTGGTAGGTGTCACACATAACGAGATCTCTAACGGGATCGCTACTGCGTCACAGAAACCGTGACTCAGCCGCGATCTCGCTAGCGATCTCGTTATGTGTGACGGTACCTTTAGAGCTGGAATATATTTGCTCTTGGTACCTCCAAGTTTTCTTTCTACTGATATACTTTGTCCTTTTGTAGTAGAAAAGCTCACAATATTAGTGGCATAGATGCATAGATAAGAAGAAACAATGGGATCTATTAATTAGTTGCAATTTCCAAACAATGTATGAGATATAGCTAACCACTTAAGGCCCTGTCACACACAACGAGATCGCTAACAAAATTGTTGCCGAGTCACAATTTCTGTGACGCAGTAACGATCTCGCCAGCGATCTCGTTGTGTGTGACACCTACCAGCGATCAGGCCCCTGCTGGGAGATCGCTAGTCGTTGCTGAATAGTCCAGACCATTTTCTTCAAAGGCGATGTCCTGCTGGGCAGGACACATCGCTGTGTTTGACACCTACCAACGACCTCCTAACACAGTCCCAACGGCCGCCAAGATCGTTATACAGGTCGCTCATCGTTATACAGGTCGCTGATCGTTACTGCGTCGTTGGTAAGGTCTGACTGTGTGACATCTCACCAGCGACCTTCCAGCGACTTACCAGCGATCCTTATCAGGTCGTATTGTTGACGGGATCGCTGGTAAGTCGTTGTGTGTGACTGGCCTTTACACGATATGTTTTCATCTGTGCTGCATGTTTTCAAGTTGTTGGTAATCTACCAGATAAAGATGTCTCCAATTCTAAATTAGCTAATGAAGGAATTTCAATTAGGCTAAGTTCACACATCCTGTGTTTTGCATCAGTCACAATCCGTAGCCTTGAGGAATTACGGAATCCTGCAAAATATTTTGCAGGAATCCTGTATTTCCCCATAGACTTCTATTAGTGACGGATTGCGACTGATGACCCTGCGTTGCATCCGCTGCGTCGCGGTCCGTCGTTTTTGACTGACCGCCGAGCGGGGAGCAACGCAGAATGTAACGTTTTTCGGGCCGTCAAAATTAACGCGCCGCGCAGGAATCCGTCGCCATCCGTCAAGCTTGTAATGCATGTCTATGGTGCTGGATTCCGTCGTAATCCGTCTTACAACGGAATCCAGAGCAGGATTCCGTCATGCTCTACTGAGCATGCCCAGCATGCTTGGTACGCCCACTGGGCTGTCCCAAACACAGACGGATCATGACTGATCCGTCAAAAAACGGACGCACAGCGGATGTAACGGACGCAACTGATCCGTTTTTTCACAGGATTCCTGTGAAAGGAATCCTGTGAAAAACACATCAGTTGCATCAGTTGACATCTTGAAAATGACTGATCCGTTGCTGACGGACCTGACGGATTGAAAACACAGGATGTGTGAACTTAGCCTTACTGGTGATAATTTCATTAGGAAAAAGGATAGTGGTCTACTCAATCAATCAGTTGTTAACACTATTAACATAATGAAATTACATCAAGCAACCTAAAATCCAAAGAAATCGGACATTTGCTTATAGTAGCAGTGTCGGAGAAAGAGGGAATATTGGAATGTATGGGGTAATACAGTTATAGTTTATGGTAATTATGTTTTGTCTATAAATTAGGCCTATACAAAATGGTTTTTTTTGGGGGGTGGGGTGGAGGAGGGAAGCATTAAAAGGAAAAGTAAATTTTATTGGAACCACACTCACCTGAGATATGCCATGGCAGTATGAGGATGCAGTTAAGCAGAGGTATAACCTGTGTGGCTGCAGCTGGATGGCTCAGGGGTATAGTTGAGCGAGTACCTAACTATTCGTACTCGCTATACTTATAACATGTACTGTCTAATACTCGCATATTCATTCCGAATAGCATGTGCAATGCAAGTCAATGGGGAAAAACTCGCAAAGTAACGAGTAACCCGAATTGCGTACTATTTGTGCGGAATTTGGGTTACTTGTTACATTGCGGTGTGTTCCCCATTGACATGACATGCTATTTGGAATGAATACGCGAGTATTAGACAGTACTCGTTATGAGTATAGCGAGTGTGAATAGTTAGGTACACGCTCAACTCTTCTCAGGGGTCATCCGGCATGTTGGGAGGAGCGGACTTGTTGAATTTGGAATTTGCCACACTTTAGTTAAAAGTTTGGTTCGGGACCCGGACTTGACCTCGAACCACATATAAGTCTATGGGGACCCGACCTTAGGTGCTGTAAAGCAGGCATAGTAAAAACTAAGGGGTTGCAAAAGAAAGCAAAATGGGTGTAAGAGCAGGACAATTGCCCTGCAAACAAATGTGTATATGGAATAAAAAATTGAAAAAATTACGTGGGGTCCCCTCAATTTTTGATAACTAGCGCAGATAAAGCTGATAGCTGTGGGCTCCAGCCCTCAACTGTTTTCTTTATCTTCACTGGTTATCAAAAATAGAGGGGACCCCATGCCATTTTTTAAAAAAAATAATTTATGTAAACAATTTAAAAAAAATAGCATGGGGTCCCCCTTATTTTTGATAACCAGCTAAGGTATACCGCACGCATCTGTCTGCTTCACCTGCACTGGTTAT
Organism: Anomaloglossus baeobatrachus; assembly: GCF_048569485.1. NCBI lineage: Eukaryota > Metazoa > Chordata > Amphibia > Anura > Aromobatidae > Anomaloglossus > Anomaloglossus baeobatrachus. The sequence goes on along the minus strand of NC_134357.1, from coordinate 63,747,443 downwards.
CAGAAATAGGTTCACAACAGCGTATAGGCATCTTCCTCATGCCAAAAACATTGTTGATTGGCTGCTCTGCAGCCTTTCAACAAACTTTATTAGCATGGAAACACACCCAAACTCCGAACTTTGACTTTTTTGAAAAGTCAATATTTGAGTTTGAGCCCCGGAACTTTACATTTTGGGGTCGCTCGTCCCTACTGAAGACTGAAGACATATCATGCACATGTCATCATAACTGCATTGACACACAATGGACTGAACATACATGTTCAGTAAGAAGAGCATATTGCAAACAATATTATTTTACTGTTAGGGACACTTCTAAAGAAAATGTTTTCAGAAACCACTGTAAAGTTACTTTAACACAGTAGTACAGAATTACAGTACTTATTAAGGGGGTTGCCCAACTTAAAAAACATAAATAAATACAGCAATAGGAAATGGGTAAAAATTAATAAAATTATCTATTCTCAATTATTCTAGCCCCGTCACTTCAACGCAGGCTGCTCCGGTAGCCTCTGGCAGAACAGGAAGTTATTACATCCTGTTCATTAGTGTTAGGTCACTAGAACGGCACACCATCATGAGTTATTCCTCTAATTAAAAGTTATCATCTATTCAAAAAGCCGAACCCCCACTAAGCCCAAAAACGAGGGTCTGCAAAGCACCATCTGAATGAAGCAGTAACCAGGCATGAGTCATTCTCCATTGGACTGATGTAAAAATACAAGTCCTGTACTCCGCTATCTCTGGCAACTATAAAGATAATAAATGAAGCGGGGTAATAAATAATAATAATCTTTATATAGCGCCAATATATTCCATAGTGCTTTACATATATCAGCAACACTGTCCTCAATGAGGCTCACAATCTAAATTCCCTATCTGTATGTCTTTGGAGTGTGAGAGGAACCTGGAGAACCCGGAGCAAAGCCACGCAAACACAAGGAGAACATACAAACTCCTTGCAGATGTTGTCCTTGGTGGGATTTGAAAACAGGACCCCAGCGCTGCAAGACTGCAGTGCTAACCACTGAGCCACCGTGCCACTCATGTCTTGCTGCCCGTTGGTGCAATGTCTGACCATAATTCTATTCAGACGGGGCTTTACAGAGCCTAATTTTCAGGATTGGTAGGTGCCCAACGGTTGACCCCCACAAGGAGGAAGTTATCAATCATCTGTCCAATGGATAGGTGATAGCTTCTTAAAATGAGAATAATCATTTAAACTGGACAAAGCCTTTGAAAAAAAAAAAAATTTCCTTTTTAAAGAAGTACAACAGACCTATCAGGTCAAAGTGATCTACCATATTTAATAAATCCGGCAGTATTTATTGTGAAATCTGGTGACAGATCTGCTTTAATCCATCCCTATTGTAAAAGTATGTTGTGGGATTAAAGTTCTTGCCTCTGCAATGTAGCGGGAGAAAGATAAATTCCTGGACTTTCCAGCCTATAAAACAATCCGGCTATGTAGTAAACAGGAAACGGCAATGCCCAGAGGCCAAACGCTGCAGATTACTTAAATCCTGAAATGATCATTTTTCCCCTTAAACTCTTTGCCCACTGGATGCCTTAGTTTCAGTGGAATGTCACCAAAGGTCTTTTGTAACCTCTTTAAGGAATAATATGTTAAAAAAGATACACAAAAACATGTACAAAAATAAGATAAAGTAAAGCTAGCAAATACCCACTCTGACAAAAACCATAAAGTAGTTACCCTGTAATGTGAAACTATTAAAACAATATATATAAAATAAATAAAATAGAAATAAAATAAAGAATTTATTGCCACCGGAAAAAAAGATGTTGTGTGCACATACCTTAGCAGTCAGTTATCTTGAATTATAGTAATGATATATTAGAAAACGGCATAAATAACAATTCCCTATTATATTGTTTTACGTTATATTAAATTACATTAGAGAAATTGTGCTTATGTGATTCTTCTTTAATACTTTCTCAAATATAATCCTGGTTTTTTTTTTTAATATCCAGTTATTAAAAAAAAATAAAGCCCCGATACCCTGCAAAAGGGGCTCATGGTATTATAATTCCTATAATAAAGTTTTTATAGGTTTTTTTTTCTTTATATGTGTTGCTAATTACTACTGTCTCTGAGTCCCCTTAAGGGTTAATTCTTCCTCCTTGAAACTTGGCGGCAAATGCTGGTTACTGGGCAGATTAGGACCCCTGCAGATACATCCCCCTTTTTAGTTTGATCATCTGATTGGAGGAGCAATGAAAGAGAAGGTTGTGGGCAGCTGATATTTAAACTTCCCCCTCTTTTGTGTTTGAGAAGAAAGTTTGTTTACCTGGAACTGAAGAACCCCCATCCAGCCCCCTTTTATCAATTTGTCACATGCTTTTTTTTTTAGAGGGAAGTAACACTCAACTACTGGTTGAGGTAGTTTATGTAGTAAAATGGAAGTTTTCTGAAAGCCCGAGTCATTTCAGGACTTATTGATTACTTCAATTTGTAAAAGTTTATTTTAATATTATTGGTTTTATTTAGTTATTTTATTCATTAATTGTAATATGGTAATCCCTTATTAAAGCACTGCGGCCTAGTTCATCCAGAACTCTTGTCATTATTTACTTTTATAGAGTGTTAGGTTGGCATCTATAATCCCATGCATTGAACTTCTGAAGTGACAATTAGGGTTGAGCGAGTACTTAAGTATTCGTACTCACTATACTCATAACGAGTACTGTCTAATACTCACGTATTCATTCCGAATAGTATGTGCAATGCAAGTCAATGGGGAAAACTCGCCTAAGTAACGAGTAACCCGAATGCCTTACTATTGGCTAGTCGCACGAATAGTACGGCATTCAGGTTACTGTTACTTTGCAAGTTTTTCCCCATTGACTTGCATTGGACATGCTATTCGGAATGAATACACGAGTATAAGGCCAACTTCTCACTTGCGATTTTCTTGCAGTAGTGCAATGCGAGAAATTCTCGCATTGCACTCGGACTCATGTTAATCAATGAGGCAGCTCCCATCTGCTATTTTTTTCTCAGTCCAAATCGGACTGAGAAAAAAATGGCAGCATGTTGTGTCTTGGAGAGTTTCTCGCACGAGTCTCTCCAATGCAAGTCTAAGGCTATGTGTCCACGGTAGAATGTACCTGCGGATTTTTCTGCATGAAAATCCGCGACTTTCGCGGCAAATCCGCACCCGCAGATTTGCCGCGGATTTACCGCGGATTTGCCGCGGATTTTGATGCAGATTTTTTTATTTTTTCCCCATTCTATACCCAAAATCCGCACCAAAATCCGCAAGAATAATTGACATGCTGCAGATTTTTCCGGATCAAAATCCGCGGCAAATCCGCAGCGTGGGCACATAGCCTAAGGCTATGTGCCCACGCTGCGGATTTACCGCAGATTTGCCGCGGATTTACCTCGGATTTCCCGAAAATCTGCAGCAGCGGCACTTCCAAGCCATTTCAATGGCATTTTGGAAATGCTGTGTCCATGCTGCGGATTTTTCCGCTGCGGATTTGCCGCGGATTTTGATGCGGAAAAATCTGCAGCATGTCAATTATTTGTTGCGGATTTTGGTGCGGATTTGGGTATAGAATGGGGAAAAAAAAAATCCGCATCAAAATCCGCGGCAAATCCGCGGTAAATCCGCCGTAAATCCGCGGCAAATCCGCTGGTGCGGATTTGCCGCGAAAGTCGCGGATTTTCATGCAGAAAAATCCGCAGGTACATTCTACCGTGGACACATAGCCTAAGGCTATGTGCCCACGCTGCGGATTTACCGCGGATTTTGCCGCGGATTTGCCGCGGATTTGCCGCGGATTTCCCGAAAATCTGCAGCAGCGGCACTTCCAAGCCATTTCAATGGCATTTTGGAAATGCTGTGTCCATGCTGCGGATTTTTCCGCTGCGGATTTGCCGCGGATTTTGATCCGGAAAAATCTGCAGCATGTCAATTGTTTGGTGCAGATTTGGTGCGGATTTTTGTTTTTGAATGGGGAAAAAAAAAAAAAAATCTGCATCAAAATCCGCGGCAAATCCGCGGTAAATCCGCGGCAAATCCGCGGGTGCGGATTTGTCGCGAAAGTCGCGGATTTTCAGGCAGAAAAATCCGCAGGTACATTCTACCGTGGACACATTATTATTATTATTATTATTATTATTATTTATTATTATAGCGCCATTTATTCCATGGCGCTTTACAAGTGAAAGGGTATACGTACAACAATTTTTTATTAGCTACTGGTAATGTACCACACTGGTGAAATAGTAAAAGCAGCAAGGACGGGGTACAGAGTATTAAAATTTAACTTTTAATAAATCCTATTAAAACGGAAGAGGTATAGCCTTCCTCCACATATGTTATCTTAAAACCAAAACACAAAGATCCCCTTCAGCATGTATAGGGGTACCATCAGGCCCAGGACAACGCCTGTGCAGATAACGACAATAGGTAAGCTGACCCGTGCCAGAAGATACACTGGGACAGCCCGACCCTTTAGGGCCCGAACCAATACGGTATCAAGACAGGTCCAGAGACCCTTAAATGAGATAGAGGAGGATGGAACGATCTCACCACATCAGACGACGATCCAACCCCTATCAAAGATCCTCAAATCCTCCTGGGCGTCCCGGTGGTCCTATTCAGTGGACTTAACACCTGGTCCCCTTAAGGAGATAGAGGTCCTGATGTCCTTGTTCTCCCAACGCGTTTCATATACAAAGATAATCGTCAGGGGAGTATCGAGAGTCAGTCCTTATATCAGAAGGACAGGACAGGACATGCTGTGAAACAAACATATAAACCATCAGATACCTATATCCAGAAGCAAACTCTCCGTACAAACAATAGGAAAAGAGTACTGGCAGGATCTTACCGGACGGCAAACAGCGGGGCTCCTATAATGCTGCGCACCGCTGTATTGCGTCCGCCATCTTTTTAAACCCTGCTCAGCTGCCCACGTGTGGCGCCGCGTCAGTGCCGACCCTCCCACACTTCCGGGTCGCACTGTGGAACGCAGGCCTGAACCGCAAACGTCACACATCAGTGACGTAGCCGGCGCATGCGCAAATCACGCTGCCAGGAAAAGGCAGCGCGCATCATCCACGGCGTCACGCCCCCTCATACCGAACACATTCAATTCACTGGGCGGGCAGAGGAACGTAGCACCAGCACAACAAAATTGTGCCAGCGGCTAATTGGCTCATACGGCCACAGGGTGAGGAGGCCGCACACATCCCTCACCCACTACCAGATGTATGGCTAGAGACCTGGCTCACAGATCACAACATGGTTTCACCTTAAGCACAAAGGAGGAAACCCAAAATCAGAAAAAATAAGAAAAAATACATAATGGAAGATCCCCATATGGCAGAAGGAGGCAAAAAAGGTCCACTTGAAAAACAGGCCTAGTGGGACATGGACTGAACTAGTGGAACATGGATTGAAAAAGGTCTTTTAGGGCAAGGCTTAGTAAGGTTAGAAAGGTGAAACATAGTTACTACCTACACCTCCACCACTACACCTATCTCCGGAATGCAGGCCCTACCTATCAGCGGAGGTTGGCACCCTAGGAGATACGGTGAGAGGCGCCCCCGCTCGTCCGACAACTGACCCTCCTGTCTAATTCTCAGCCTATTCTCACAAAAAGGGTGCAAAGGACAGGATTTCATTGAGACCAGATGGGGTAACCGTTCTCAGCCTGAAGATCCACTCAGCCTCCCGCTGAAGGATCCTCTTGTTCCAGTTCCCCCCCCGCTTAGGAGGAAAAACCATGTCAATGCCCTGAAAGGAAACCCACCCAGGGTCACCATTATGCATTGTGTTAACATGCTTCGCTAGGGGGGTATCATTCTTCAGCCTGAGATCCCTCAGGTGCTCCCCCACCCTCCTCCTCAGCTCCCTCTTTGTCTTTCCTACATATTCAAGACCGCAGCGGCAAGTCACCTTATATATAACACCCTTAGTACGACAATTAATAAAGTGTCGGATCTCATACTCTTTTCCTGTGACATTACTGGAAAATTTCTTTCCTGTTTTTAATGCGTTGCAGGCCACACAACCACTACAACGGAAGCATCCTTTGGTGTTACTCCTAAGCCATCCGCTGCCAGATTCCCTGTTGTCAGTAAAGTGGCTGTGTACCAATCGGTCCTGTAGGGACCTAGCCCTCCTGTAGGTAATGCATGGTTTATTAGAAACAAAAGTCCCAATGTCCACATCCATCATTAGGATAGGCCAATGTTTTTCAAGCACCTTCCTCACCTCCTTCGCCCCGTTGTTATAGGTAGTGATAAACCTGATCACCTCATTGGTTTTGACATCTTCTTTCTCTTTTTTTGGTGGATACAATAATTTAGTTCTCTCAATTCGACCAGTCACCTTGCGAGCCTCATTGATGACCTTACGTGGATAACCCCTTTCTAAAAAACGGGCTTCAAGGTCGTTAGACTGCACGACACAACTCCCTTCACTGGAGCAATTTCTCCTAATCCTAGAAAACTGTCCTCGAGGAATACCCTTTTTTAATGCCAGAGGGTGCCCGCTCTCCCACCTTAATAGCGAGTTGGTCGCTGTAGGTTTACGGTAGGTGCTCGTGGCCATACCCCCCTCTGCAGTTTTTTCTACCAGGACGTCCAAAAAAGGAAGACTAGAGAAATTGCTCTCATAAGTAAAGCGGAGACCAGGGCTATTGGTGTTCAATTCAGCAACAAAAGCAGAGAGTTCAGATTCAGTGCCCTTCCACAAAAGGAACACATCATAAATAAACCTACTCCACAGCACGATCCTGTCCGTGGGTAACGCTGACTCATCCCCGAATACTACAGTCTCCTCCCACCAGCCCAGGAGCAAATTTGCGTACGATGGCGCACAAGGGCTGCCCATCGCAGTGCCCCTGAGCTGGTGGTAAAGCCGGTCCCCAAACAGGAAGATGTTGTGCGTGAGACAAAATTCCAAGATCTGTAATAAAAAAGAGTTGTGTTCCTCAAATTGTCTCCCTCTACTGTTGAGGAAGTATCGTACAGCCTTCAGACCTGCTTCATGTTCGATGGACGAGTATAATGACTCCACATCGATACTCGCTAGTATGACATCATCATCCACCGAGACACCTTCGAGTTTTCTGAGTAAATCAGTGGTGTCTCTAAGGTAAGAGTTTAGAGAGACGACATACGGCCTCAGGAGCCTATCGATATAAATTCCTAGGTTCTGGGTCAAACTGCCCACACCAGACACAATTGGTCTACCCTTAAGCGGATCCAACCCCTTGTGTACCTTCGGTAGACAATAGAAAGTAGGCGTGACCGGGAAACTAGGAAAAAGAAACTCAAACTCCTTTTTGTCAATCAGGCCTTTCTCTTTAGCAGTCACCAAAATGTCCTTCAGTTCATTGGTGAATGACTCAGTAGGATTAACCATGAGCCTGCCGTAACTCCTCCTGTCATCAAGGATGCTAAGACACATCCTCCTGTAACCATCGATGTCCATCACAACAACATTCCCCCCTTTATCTGATTTCTTCACTATCAGATCAGGAGAAAGGTGAAACCATGTTGTGATCTGTGAGCCAGGTCTCTAGCCATACATCTGGTAGTGGGTGAGGGATGTGTGCGGCCTCCTCACCCTGTGGCCGTATGAGCCAATTAGCCGCTGGCACAATTTTGTTGTGCTGGTGCTACGTTCCTCTGCCCGCCCAGTGAATTGAATGTGTTCGGTATGAGGGGGCGTGACGCCGTGGATGATGCGCGCTGCCTTTTCCTGGCAGCGTGATTTGCGCATGCGCCGGCTACGTCACTGATGTGTGACGTTTGCGGTTCAGGCCTGCGTTCCACAGTGCGACCCGGAAGTGTGGGAGGGTCGGCACTGACGCGGCGCCACACGTGGGCAGCTGAGCAGGGTTTAAAAAGATGGCGGACGCAATACAGCGGTGCGCAGCATTATAGGAGCCCCGCTGTTTGCCGTCCGGTAAGATCCTGCCAGTACTCTTTTCCTATTGTTTGTACGGAGAGTTTGCTTCTGGATATAGGTATCTGATGGTTTATATGTTTGTTTCACAGCATGTCCTGTCCTGTCCTTCTGATATAAGGACTGACTCTCGATACTCCCCTGACGATTATCTTTGTATATGAAACGCGTTGGGAGAACAAGGACATCAGGACCTCTATCTCCTTAAGGGGACCAGGTGTTAAGTCCACTGAATAGGACCACCGGGACGCCCAGGAGGATTTGAGGATCTTTGATAGGGGTTGGATCGTCGTCTGATGTGGTGAGATCGTTCCATCCTCCTCTATCTCATTTAAGGGTCTCTGGACCTGTCTTGATACCGTATTGGTTCGGGCCCTAAAGGGTCGGGCTGTCCCAGTGTATCTTCTGGCACGGGTCAGCTTACCTATTGTCGTTATCTGCACAGGCGTTGTCCTGGGCCTGATGGTACCCCTATACATGCTGAAGGGGATCTTTGTGTTTTGGTTTTAAGATAACATATGTGGAGGAAGGCTATACCTCTTCCGTTTTAATAGGATTTATTAAAAGTTAAATTTTAATACTCTGTACCCCGTCCTTGCTGCTTTTACTATTTCACCAGTGTGGTACATTACCAGTAGCTAATAAAATATTTGATTGTTATGGCCGGTTTCCTGGCATCAGGAATTGACACAAATAACTGGTTTTCTGAGGCGAAGGAGGTGTTCTCTGAAAGAGAGCTTGTCCAGAAAAAATATACCCCTACCCTCAATAGTGCCTTTAGTGATTTAACAAAGGTTTATAAAGAACGAACCACCTCTTGGTGGGAAGTTCAGTCCCTGGAGGTATATCTGAAAGATAAAATTGTACCCCGCTATCTGCGGATTTCATTAACACCTGGATACAGGTATAGAGGAACTGAGTTGGCATCTAGATGGGAGAAGGAGGTTACTGACTGTTCTCTAAAGCTTATGACCTTATTGTTGGACGAAGAACGTAAACGGCTGGCGGGCCTTGAGGTGACTCTCAAGGAGCAAATTGATATCACTAAGAGATTTTCTGCGGAGGGTGAGTTTACTGCTAAAGAAACCATTCTGCAGAATACTATAGAGAAATTTCAATACCACCTCAAAGAGAAAAAACACCGTTTTTACGTACGAGACCTTCAGGACTTTAGAGACAATAAGGCATATAGTTTTTTTCTATCCAGACCCCCTAGGCCCAACGAGATTGACAGTACCTCTACGGATACTGAGGCATCTGACATCGAGGGGCGTGGTGGAACACCGAAAGGTAGGGGTAGGAATAAAGGGAAAAATAGAGGTAACAATCGTTTTTTAGAACAAACAGGTTACGCTCTGAGGAACAGACAGAAGCCTGCGGGCACCTCTCTCCCTCCGGTCCAACTCAGGTGATAAATCTTTCAAAAAGGGAACTGACAAGTGGTGAACTGTCGGTCTTGAATAAAGGCCTTACCTTTGTGCCCACCTCTGACTTTAACACATTTGAAGGGATTAAGGATCTTAATCTCATCGTTCGAAAATTAAGGTGGAAAAAACACTTTGTTAGGGAAGATAAAAGGCAGTGTTTGGAGTTGGGTATTCCGGGTGACATTTTGGAGGACGTGAGGTTACTATTTAATATTGGTGAGACTGATCCTAACCTTAGTGGCTTGGGACCCTTCACGGACCTTAAGCTAGGTAGTGAGAAAATGCCCCCGGTTGGTAGTGACGTGGGCTCCATTGACATTTTTTTGAATTTAGTAACCAAGGATCTTGAACAGCTGAATACGGCACATTCCTGTAAATTCAATCTTACAAAACAGGAGATGGCAGGCCTGCTATCCCTTGAAAAATCTCCTGATCTGATAGTGAAGAAATCAGATAAAGGGGGGAATGTTGTTGTGATGGACATCGATGGTTACAGGAGGATGTGTCTTAGCATCCTTGATGACAGGAGGAGTTACGGCAGGCTCATGGTTAATCCTACTGAGTCATTCACCAATGAACTGAAGGACATTTTGGTGACTGCTAAAGAGAAAGGCCTGATTGACAAAAAGGAGTTTGAGTTTCTTTTTCCTAGTTTCCCGGTCACGCCTACTTTCTATTGTCTACCGAAGGTACACAAGGGGTTGGATCCGCTTAAGGGTAGACCAATTGTGTCTGGTGTGGGCAGTTTGACCCAGAACCTAGGAATTTATATCGATAGGCTCCTGAGGCCGTATGTCGTCTCTCTAAACTCTTACCTTAGAGACACCACTGATTTACTCAGAAAACTCGAAGGTGTCTCGGTGGATGATGATGTCATACTAGCGAGTATCGATGTGGAGTCATTATACTCGTCCATCGAACATGAAGCAGGTCTGAAGGCTGTACGATACTTCCTCAACAGTAGAGGGAGACAATTTGAGGAACACAACTCTTTTTTATTACAGATCTTGGAATTTTGTCTCACGCACAACATCTTCCTGTTTGGGGACCGGCTTTACCACCAGCTCAGGGGCACTGCGATGGGCAGCCCTTGTGCGCCATCGTACGCAAATTTGCTCCTGGGCTGGTGGGAGGAGACTGTAGTATTCGGGGATGAGTCAGCGTTACCCACGGACAGGATCGTGCTGTGGAGTAGGTTTATTGATGATGTGTTCCTTTTGTGGAAGGGCACTGAATCTGAACTCTCTGCTTTTGTTGCTGAATTGAACACCAATAGCCCTGGTCTCCGCTTTACTTATGAGAGCAATTTCTCTAGTCTTCCTTTTTTGGACGTCCTGGTAGAAAAAACTGCAGAGGGGGGTATGGCCACGAGCACCTACCGTAAACCTACAGTGACCAACTCGCTATTAAGGTGGGAGAGCGGGCACCCTCTGGCATTAAAAAAGGGTATTCCTCGAGGACAGTTTTCTAGGATTAGGAGAAATTGCTCCAGTGAAGGGAGTTGTGTCGTGCAGTCTAACGACCTTGAAGCCCGTTTTTTAGAAAGGGGTTATCCACGTAAGGTCATCAATGAGGCTCGCAAGGTGACTGGTCGAATTGAGAGAACTAAATTATTGTATCCACCAAAAAAAGAGAAAGAAGATGTCAAAACCAATGAGGTGATCAGGTTTATCACTACCTATAACAACGGGGCGAAGGAGGTGAGGAAGGTGCTTGAAAAACATTGGCCTATCCTAATGATGGATGTGGACATTGGGACTTTTGTTTCTAATAAACCATGCATTACCTACAGGAGGGCTAGGTCCCTACAGGACCGATTGGTACACAGCCACTTTACTGACAACAGGGAATCTGGCAGCGGATGGCTTAGGAGTAACACCAAAGGATGCTTCCGTTGTAGTGGTTGTGTGGCCTGCAACGCATTAAAAACAGGAAAGAAATTTTCCAGTAATGTCACAGGAAAAGAGTATGAGATCCAACACTTTATTAATTGTCGTACTAAGGGTGTTATATATAAGGTGACTTGCCGCTGCGGTCTTGAATATGTAGGAAAGACAAAGAGGGAGCTGAGGAGGAGGGTGGGGGAGCACCTGAGGGATCTCAGGCTGAAGAATGATACCCCCCTAGCGAAGCATGTTAACACAATGCATAATGGTGACCCTGGGTGGGTTTCCTTTCAGGGCATTGACATGGTTTTTCCTCCTAAGCGGGGGGGGAACTGGAACAAGAGGATCCTTCAGCGGGAGGCTGAGTGGATCTTCAGGCTGAGAACGGTTACCCCATCTGGTCTCAATGAAATCCTGTCCTTTGCACCCTTTTTGTGAGAATAGGCTGAGAATTAGACAGGAGGGTCAGTTGTCGGACGAGCGGGGGCGCCTCTCACCGTATCTCCTAGGGTGCCAACCTCCGCTGATAGGTAGGGCCTGCATTCCGGAGATAGGTGTAGTGGTGGAGGTGTAGGTAGTAACTATGTTTCACCTTTCTAACCTTACTAAGCCTTGCCCTAAAAGACCTTTTTCAATCCATGTTCCACTAGTTCAGTCCATGTCCCACTAGGCCTGTTTTTCAAGTGGACCTTTTTTGCCTCCTTCTGCCATATGGGGATCTTCCATTATGTATTTTTTCTTATTTTTTCTGATTTTGGGTTTCCTCCTTTGTGCTTAAGGTGAAACCATGTTGTGATCTGTGAGCCAGGTCTCTAGCCATACATCTGGTAGTGGGTGAGGGATGTGTGCGGCCTCCTCACCCTGTGGCCGTATGAGCCAATTAGCCGCTGGCACAATTTTGTTGTGCTGGTGCTACGTTCCTCTGCCCGCCCAGTGAATTGAATGTGTTCGGTATGAGGGGGCGTGACGCCGTGGATGATGCGCGCTGCCTTTTCCTGGCAGCGTGATTTGCGCATGCGCCGGCTACGTCACTGATGTGTGACGTTTGCGGTTCAGGCCTGCGTTCCACAGTGCGACCCGGAAGTGTGGGAGGGTCGGCACTGACGCGGCGCCACACGTGGGCAGCTGAGCAGGGTTTAAAAAGATGGCGGACGCAATACAGCGGTGCGCAGCATTATAGGAGCCCCGCTGTTTGCCGTCCGGTAAGATCCTGCCAGTACTCTTTTCCTATTGTTTGTACGGAGAGTTTGCTTCTGGATATAGGTATCTGATGGTTTATATGTTTGTTTCACAGCATGTCCTGTCCTGTCCTTCTGATATAAGGACTGACTCTCGATACTCCCCTGACGATTATCTTTGTATATGAAACGCGTTGGGAGAACAAGGACATCAGGACCTCTATCTCCTTAAGGGGACCAGGTGTTAAGTCCACTGAATAGGACCACCGGGACGCCCAGGAGGATTTGAGGATCTTTGATAGGGGTTGGATCGTCGTCTGATGTGGTGAGATCGTTCCATCCTCCTCTATCTCATTTAAGGGTCTCTGGACCTGTCTTGATACCGTATTGGTTCGGGCCCTAAAGGGTCGGGCTGTCCCAGTGTATCTTCTGGCACGGGTCAGCTTACCTATTGTCGTTATCTGCACAGGCGTTGTCCTGGGCCTGATGGTACCCCTATACATGCTGAAGGGGATCTTTGTGTTTTGGTTTTAAGATAACATATGTGGAGGAAGGCTATACCTCTTCCGTTTTAATAGGATTTATTAAAAGTTAAATTTTAATACTCTGTACCCCGTCCTTGCTGCTTTTACTATACGTACAACAATCATTAACAGTACATAACAGACTGGTACAGGAGGAGAGAGGACCCTGCCCGCGAGGGCTTACAGTCTACAGGGAATGGGTGATGGTACAATAGGTGAGGACAGAGCTGGTTGCGCAGTGGTCTACTGGACTGAGGGCTGTTGTAGGTTGTAGGCTTGTTGGAAGAGGTGGGTCTTGAGGTTCCTCTTGAAGCTTTCCACGGTAGGGGAGAGTCTGATGTGCTGAGGTAGAGCGTTCCAGAGTATGGGGGATGCACGGGAGAAATCTTGTACGCGATTGTGGGAAGAGGAGATAAGGGAGGAGCAGAGAAGGAGATCTTGTGAGGATCTGAGGTTGCGTGCAGGTAGGTACCGGGAGACTAGGTCACAGATGTAGGGAGGAGACAGGTTGTGCATGGCTTTGTATGTCATGGTTAATGTTTTGAACTGGAGTCGTTGGGCGATGGGAAGCCAGTGAAGGGATTGGCAGAGTGGCGAGGCTGGGGAGTAGCGAGGGGAGAGGTGGATTAAGCGGGCCGCAGAGTTTAGGATAGATTGGAGGGGTGCAAGAGTGTTGGAAGGGAGGCCAGAGAGCAGGAGGTTGCAGTAGTCGAGGCGGGAGATGATGAGGGCATGCACTAATGTTTTTGCTGATTCTTGGTTAAGGAAAGCACGGATCCGGGAGATGTTTTTGAGTTGTAATCGGCATGAGGTGAAGAGGGCTTGGATGTGTGGCTTGAAGGATAGAGCAGAGTCGAGGGTCACTCCAAGGCAACGAGCTTGTGAGACTGGGGAGAGTAAGCAACCATCGAGTTTGATGGAAAGGCTTGTTGGAGGAGATGAGTGAGGAGGAAAGACAATGAATATAGCCTAAGGGTGCATAAGGAACAACCTAGTGACATGCGTTTTTCACAATAGATTTCATGCATGTAGCAGAGAACAATGTAAATGCTTCTGTACATAACATTACATGAGTAGCAGCTGCTGAGGGTAAAAACTGATTGCACACTGACAGCATACTGAGAGCACACTGATGACTAGTGCACTAAAATCGGTCGACTTTTTTTCCTGCTACTCGACCGATTTTACACGCATAAATGTGATTCCAGCCTTAGACGGTGCTCGTTATGAGTATAGCGAGTATGAATAGATAGGTACTCGCTCAACTCTAGTGACAATAGTTAGTATGGACCATGGAACGGTAGTGTGGTAACTGAATGCTGGCCCACAATCAAGATAGATAGATAGTAAAACCCCTTAGCAATGACTACTGAAAATTGCAGTGAAAAGTGGTCTTTCCCTGGGTGGTCTTCTCAAAAAATATGAAGATTAGCATAATATGTGCCAACAATTTGTAAAAAGACATCTGGTGCGGATAAGCAGTGGTCTTCTCAAAGAGGTGGTCTCCAGGGGAGCTTTCATTATTTATATGCCTGTATATGTATATGTGTATGTATAAATCGAGAAATAGTACATCCAATATTAGAATATATATATATTTTTTTTTATATATATATTTTATATATATATATATATATATATATTATATATATATATATATATATATATATATATATATATATATATATATATGTATATATACAGTGCCTACAAGTAGTCTTCAACCCCCTGCAGATTTAGCAGATTTGATAAGATGCAAATAAGTTAGAGCCAGCAAACTTCAAACAAGAGCAGGATTTATTAACAGATGCATAAATCTTACAAACCAACAAGTTATGCTGCTCAGTTAAATTTTAATAAATTTTCAACATAAAAGTGTGGGTCAATTATTATTCAACCCCTAGGCTTAATATTTTGTGGAATAACCCTTGTTTGCAATTACAGCTAATAATCATCTTTTATAAGACCTGATCAGGCCGGCACAGGTCTCTGGAGTTATCTTGGCCCACTCCTCCATGCAAATCTTCTCCAAGTTATCTAGGTTCTTTGGGTGTCTCATGTGGACTTTAATCTTGAGCTCCTTCCCCAAGTTTTCAATTGGGTTAAGGTCAGGAGACTGACTAGGCCACTGCAACACCTTGATTTTTTCCCTCTTGAACCAGGCCTTGGTTTTCTTGGCTGTGTGCTTTGGGTCGTTGTCTTGTTGGAAGATGAAATGACGACCCATCTTAAGATCCTTGATGGAGGAGCGGAGGTTCTTGGCCAAAATCTCCAGGTAGGCCGTGCTATCCATCTTCCCATGGATGCGGAACAGATGGCCAGGCCCCTTGGCTGAGAAACAGCCCCACAGCATGATGCTGCCACCACCATGCTTGACTGTAGGGATGGTATTCTTGGGGTCATATGCAGTGCCATCCAGTCTCCAAACTGGTTGGCACCAAAGATCTCGATCTTGGTCTCATCAGACCAGAGAACCTTGAACCAGTCTGTCTCAGAGTCCTCCAAGTGATCATGAGCAAACTGTAGACGAGCCTTGACATGACGCTTTGAAAGTAAAGGTACCTTACGGGCTCATCTGGAACGGAGACCATTGCGGTGGAGTACGTTACTTATGGTATTGACTGAAACCAATGTCCCCACTGCCATGAGATCTTCCCGGAGCTCCTTCCTTGTTGTCCTTGGGTTAGCCTTGACTCTTCGGACAAGCCTGGCCTCAGCACGGGTGGAAACTTTCAAAGGCTGTCCAGGCCGTGGAAGGCTAACAGTAGTTCCATAAGCCTTCCACTTCCGGATGATGCTCCCAACAGTGGAGACAGGTAGGCCCAACTCCTTGGAAAGGGTTTTGTACCCCTTGCCAGCCTTGTGACCCTCCACGATCTTGTCTCTGATGGCCTTGGAATACTCCTTTGTCTTTCCCATGTTGACCAAGTATGAGTGCTGTTCACAAGTTTGGGGAGGGTCTTAATTAGTCAGAAAAGGCTGGAAAAAGAGATAATTAATCCAAACATGTGAAGCTCATTGTTCTTTGTGCCTGAAATACTTCTTAATACTTTAGGGGAAACAGAATTCTGGTGGTTTGAGGGGTTGAATAATAAATGACCCTCTGAATAAACTTTTCACAATTTAAAAAAAAAAAAAAAAAAAAGAAATACCATTCTTTTTTGCTGCGGTGCATTTCACACTTCCAGGCTGATCTACAGTCCAAATGTCGCAATGCCAAGTTAATTCCGAATGTGTAAACCTGCAGGGGCCTGAACACTACTTGTAGGCACTGTATATATATATAATATATATATATATATATACTCTCTCGCTCTCTCTCTCTCTGTCTCTCTCTCTCTCTCTCTATATATATATGTATATATATATATATATACTGTATATATGTATATAATATATATACTGCATATACAGTATATATATATATATATATATATATACAGG
This sequence comes from Anomaloglossus baeobatrachus, assembly GCF_048569485.1. Lineage (NCBI taxonomy): Eukaryota > Metazoa > Chordata > Amphibia > Anura > Aromobatidae > Anomaloglossus > Anomaloglossus baeobatrachus. The sequence continues at coordinate 63,731,032 of NC_134357.1, read as the reverse complement.
ATGGTCCAAGAGTAACTGGACAGAAAATAATAATAAACTGGATCTGTGAAACTGACTCATTTGCTCTTAGCAACCAATCAGATTCTGACTTTCATTTTCCAAGGAGTCTGTGAAGAATAAAACGTGGAATCTGACTGGTTGCTAAGGGCAACTGAGTCAGTTTTACTTTACACCATGTTTGATAAATCTCCCCCTTCATAACTCTATTACACATACTGTTCATCTACTCTTGGACCACCCTGTGTATATGTATATATATATCTTAGTTACAACACTACATTTTCCCTACTATGTTCCACCTTTTTATTTTCATTAATTTATAAACTTCCAAAATGGACACCATAATAAGTCAGGTCAAATTTAAAGGGGTATTCCCTCTTCTAAGATCCTATCCCAATATGTAGTAGGTGTAATGATAATAATATTAGAAAATGCCTCTAATTAGAAATGTAGTGTAGTTCTCCTGATATACCCATGTCTCTTACTATAATAATAATAAAAATAATAATTTTTATTTCTATAGCGCCAACATATTCTGCAGCGCTTTACAATTCAGAGGGGACATGTACAGACAATATGAGACAATACAAAGCATTGAAGCTTAGGGTATCCATGGATACCTAAGGTGCAATGCCTTTCACATGAGGTAAGAGACATGGCTATATCAGACGCACTATACTACATTCCTAAATAGAGGTATTTGCTAATATTATCATTATTACACCTACTACATATTGGAATAGGATCTTGGAGATGGGAATACTCCTTTAATTGTCCTTTTAGGGTGGTAGGTAATTATTTCATTTGGTAAAATGGCTTGCATGGTCTTTAACGACACATATATACACTAGTTTAGTTCAGCAATACGGCCTAATCACTAGTCTGCAGCACCATGCATAGCCACTGTAAAATAATTCAACTGCAAATATACTAATGATAACAGGTAGATAATGTAAAGTTGGACCTTGCAGATTACAAGGTTTATTAAAACACTCTAGTAGTAAGATATAGTCCATGCTGTCCACAGCAACCAATCACAGTGCAGCTTTCATTTCTAGAGTGGCTTTGGGAAAATGAAAGCTGCACGATGATTAGTTGCTATGGGCAACAAATGTCTTACTGCTAAACTGTTTTGATAAATGTGCCCCAATAGTGTGTTAGGCCATGTGCGCACGCTGCGGATTTACCTGCGGAACTGCCGTGGATTTCGCTGCAGAAATGCTGCAGAAAATGTTTATAATATTTCTGCAGTCCTTCTCTCAAAATCTTTGGGGATAAAAAAAAAAGCTGTGCTCACACAGCGTTTTTTTGTCCCTGCGGATTTATCCACAGAATTTCCGCTGCGGAATTAATGTGCATGTCACTTCTTTTCTGCAGGTCCCTGAGGTCTTGCCATTAATTATTGGTAAAAATCCGCAGGGACCAACCTGTGGCAAAACCGCAGAAATTCCGCACCAATTCCGCACCCAAACCGCAACAAAATGCGGCAAAGCCGTATGCGGATTTCGTTACGGTTTTGGTGCGTTTTTTTACCGCAAGTGCGGGATTCTTTCAAAGGGTCCGTTTTTTCTTTAAGAAAAAGTCATTTTCTAGTGCGCACATAGCCTTAGGCCTCCGTCACACGTCCGTGTTTAAACACGTACATGAAAAAATGGTTCTGGTGTTAGTCCGTGTTTTAGATCACATAGATATCTCTGTATCCATTTTTTTCATTAGTATTTTTCACTAATTGGTCAATGAAAAAAATAAGTGACAAAGCTTCTTCTATACTTTGCAATGTTAAACACCTACAGCCCATGGTGCCATTTGTTGTACGAGTTTTTCACAGACCCGTAGACTTCTATTGGCCCTTGTCATCCATGCTGCGGGAAAAAAATGAATGACACACGTACCAGAATGACAGACATGTGAAGGAGGACTTAGATATAGGCCATCTGTTATGAATTTACATATTAGATATCGATCAAAAATAGATTGGCACCATCTTTTCTGATGCAACTGTTTTAATAAATGAAGACCAAAAACATCTAAACTACATAAGTAATTTAAAGAATTAATTATTAAGGGATGCAAAGTGAGTTTTTAGAGGAGACCCTTATTCAGGCATTTTCAGTACAATAGAAGTCAATCAGCAGACTACAATAATGCCACAAAAACAATTGGACGTTTTATTTGAGAATTTTAGCATTGTTTTCCCTTAAAAAAAACTCTTACATTTTATTAATTTCTTAACGAATTTAAAAAATATGAGGAAGTCGCTTAAAAATGCTTTAAAATACACTAAAAAATAAACATATATTTGTCTTTTTTACAAAAAATACCTAAGGTTGTCTATGCACATGGAGTTTTTGGAGCAGAAACTGAGCAAAAAGCTCTCAATGCTCCTCAAAAACTTGGAATTCTGCTCAGTTCCCGCCCCCAAAAAAACTCAGCAAAAAGACAGTGTGTACATACCCCAAGAAAAACATTAACAAATGATCCAGAAAGCGGTAACAAAGTGTTAACAATAATGATTCAGGAAAAATAAATTCCGAGAAAAAGACGGAATTTCCTGAAGAGGTTTCTTATTGAAAAATATGGGGGTTTTTTGACCGGCAGGAAAAACATCATATGGACATAATCCTCATTTACACCATAAGGGAAAAATGCTTGTGCTCCACTAGATTTGACTTGTGTATAGAAAACAGGGGAGTAGAGGTACATATACTATGTGCAGAAATATTAGGCAAGTTGTATATTAGAGGATTTTTTTTATTATTGATCAACAACTATGTTCTCAATCAACCCAAAAGACTCATAAATATCAAAGCTTAATATTTTTGGAAGTTGGAGTGTTTTTTTTTTTTAGATTTGGCTATCTTAGGAGGATATCTGTTTGTGCAGGTAACTATTACTGTGCAGAATTATTAGGCAACTTAATAAAAACCCAATATATTCCCATCTCACTTGTTTATTTTCACCAGGTAAACCAATATAACTGCACAAAATTTAGAAATAATCATTTCTGACATGCAAAAAAACCCCTAAAAAGAATAGTGACCAATATAGCCACCTTTCTTTATGATGACCTCAACAGCCTATCGTCCATAGATTCTGTCAGTTGCTTGATCTGTTTACGATCAACATTGCGTGCAGCAGCTACCACAGCCTCCCAGACACTGTTCCGAGAAGTGTACTGTTTTCCCTCCCTGTAAATCTCACATTTTATGAGGGTCCACAGGTTTTCTATGGGGTTCAGATCAGGTGACCATAGGGGCCATGACATTATTTTTTCATCTTTTAGACCTTTACTGGCCAGCCACACTGTGGAGTAGTTGGATGCATGTGATGAAGCATAGTCCTTCATGAAAAACATGTTTTTCTTGAACGATACTGACTTCTTCCTGTACCACTGCTTGAAGAAGTTGTTTTCCAGAAACTGGCAGTAGGTCTGGGAGTTGAGCTTCACTCCATCCTCAACCCGAAAAGGTCCCACAAATTCATCTTTGATGATACCAGCCCATACCAGTACCCCACCTCCAGCTTGCTGACACCTGAGTCGGAGTGGAGCTCTCTGCCCTTTATTGATCTAGCCTCTGGCCCATTCATCTGGCCCATCAAGAGTCACTCTCATTTCATCAGTCCATAAAACCTTTGAAAAATCAGTCTTAAGATATTTTTTGGCCATGTCTTGACGTTTTATCTTATGTTTCTTGTTCAAAGGTGGTCGTTTTTCAGCCTTCCTTACCTTGGCCATGTCCCTGAGTATGGCACACCTTGTGCTTTTTGATACTCCAGCAACGTTGCAGCTCTGAAATATGGCCAAACTAGTGGCAAATGGCATCTTGGCAGATTCACGCTTGATTTTCCTCAATTCATGGGCAATTATTTTGCGCCTTTTTTGCCCAACACTCTTCTTGCAACCCTGTTGACTATTTGCCATGAAACACTTGATTGTTCGGTGATCACGCATCAAAAGTTTGGCAATTTCAAGACTGTTGCATCCCTCTGCAAGACATCTCACAATTTTGGACTTTTCAGAGCCCATCAAATCTCTCTTCTGACCCATTTTACCAAAGGAAAGGAAGTTGCCTAATAATTAAGCACATCTTATATAGGGTGTTGATGTCATTACACCACACCCCTCCTCATTATAGAGATGCACATCACCTGATTTACTTAATTGGTAGTTGGCTCTCAAGCCTATACAGCTTGGAGTAAGACAACATGTATAAAAAGTATCATGTGATAGAAATTCTCATTTGTCTAATAATTCTGCACACAGTGTAGTTACAGAGGATGAAAAATGCCCTAGGTCCATCTATTTCAACCTTCCTCCACCAATTATACATTTTGTCATTAAATCATTTATAACCAACAATGTTGTGTGTACTGAGGAAATGATCTAGCTCTATCTTTAAAAGCTGTTATAGTATCTGCCATTACTACCTCTTGTGGTAGGGCATTCCATAATCTGACTGCTCGAACTGTAAAGAACCCTTTCCTGTTTAGCTGCCGGAATCACCTTTTTTCCACTGGAAGGGAATGCCCATGGTCCTTAGTGTTGTCTTTGGAAGGAATAAGTCATGTGCCAGTCCTTTATTTTGACTATCCAGGTATTTATAGTTGGTGAGGCTAAAATATGTCCGATGTATTATTAGCACCTGGTAAGTTTTACGTTAATGGAGGAAAGTGGACATATTACGAGAAAATGTCTAACTACTAGCAACATGCACCAAAATTGATCACACAGTGAGTGTCAGGGCAATATGTATGTTGCATATTCACACTGCCTCGGCTAACTATGAGATAGCATTAATAACTGGTCATCTTTAAAAGGGTTATCCACATTTGGGATAATTTTTGTTTTCTTTGTACTTAAATATATTTACTTGGGGATAAAAATAATATTTGTAATTTGGTCTCATTTAGGCTATGTGCGCACGTTGCGTCGGAGTACCTGCAGTTTATTCTGCACGTTTTCCTTCCCTTGGTTTTTGACCAAATGGCTTTTGACCATTTTTCAGCGCTAAAAACGCATGCGTATTTACTGCGTTTTTAGTGCGTTTTCAGCGCTTTTTACCTGCGTTTTCACCTGCGTTTCTGCAGATGCGTTTTGTAGATCAAGACACTGAGAAATAAAGTTGGAATAGTCAAAAAGAATGAAAAAAGAGAATAAAAAGGATAAAATTAACTTTTAATAAAACTATATGGAAAATATCAATTTTAATGAAATAATAGTGGTTATGCACATTTTAACAGAAAAATAGGTAAAGTTTATTATTTTTTAGCATTTAAATCTTCGGTTATTGTGTGTGTGTAAAGGAACATTATAACCCTTTAATTTTATGCCAGAAAAGCATGCGTTTTTGAAGCCAAAAACGCAGTGGAAAAGCAGGTAAAAAGCATGGAAAGTTGCTTTTGGTTGCGTTTTGCCATTTCTCATTGACTCCAATGTTAAGGAAACGCTGCAGAAATGGCAAAAACAACTGACATGCTGCTTCTTTTTCTGCATGGTTTTTGACCACAAATATGCAAATTAAACGCTGCAGAAAAAAAAGCAAAGTGCAGACAGGATTCCTTCTTTTCCCATAGACTTTGCTGGAAAACAAAAACGCATGCGTTTTGGCACAAAAACGCTGCAGCTAAAAACGCTGCAGAAACGCGGGAAAAAACGCAACGTGCGAACATAGCCTTAAAGTTTTGCACCATTTGATTTTTACAGGCTCTTTGTTTTCCTGCATATTTAATTTGGTCTGTGGTTATCATCAGTTGAGAGGAGCTTAGAAATAGACATATAAGAGTTACAAACTCCCCGCCAAACCGTCATTGCCGGCTGACCGATAGATTCTCAGTTAACTCATTCTGCAGCTAGCAATAGACTGGATAACATGGAGGCTTAAGAAGGCAAATAGTGCAAAGGTTTTTATAAAACCCAAAAGAAAAAATGATTTTGAGCCCTAAATACATTCATTTTGGTAAATAAAAAAAAATAGCCTCAGAGGCACAATATAGATGAAAACTTGTGCATAATAAATAATCATGAAATAAATATGCTCAGTCCAAACGAGCAAATTTCTATTTTGCCACCATCTTTTCTCCTGAATTAAAAAACAAAAAGGAGATAATACGATATTATTATAAGAATGATAAAATTATACGTTTATATTAAGGTAATTTATTATTCAGCCAACTAATGGTCTGTACTAGTGATAAGCAACTATTACCATGGAAATCAATGGGGAACTCGAGCATTTTTCAGGAAAAATGCCGATGTCTCACTAAGTTCCATTATACTCATCACTCGAGTTGAGGCTGTCCGACCATCCGACTGCTGGTCCTGAGTACCGAGCACCTGAGTATGGTAGTGCTCGCTCATCACGAATTACGAGTACTGATCACCCGAGCATGGTAGTGCTCGCTCATCACGAATTACGAGTACTGATCACCCAAGCATAGTAGTACTCGCTCATCACTAATTACGAGTGCTGATCACCCGAGCATGGTTGTGCTCGCTCATCACTAATTACGAGTACTGATCACCCGAGCATGGTAGTGCTCGCTCATTACTAGTTACAAGTGCTGATCACCCGAGCATGGTAGTGCTCGCTCATCACTAATTATGAGTGCTGATCACCCGAGCATGGTAGTGCTCACTCATCACTAATTATGAGTGCTGAGCACCTGAGCATGGTAGTGCTCGCTCATCACTAATTAGGAGTGCTGATCACCCAAGCTTGGTAGTGGCCACTCATCACTTGTCTGTACCCCTTCTCCTATGAGTGTATAACATGTTGTTTATAATCTGTTATGCTAAGAAATAAACTGCAAAAGTAAAACCATCATTATATATTTTAAATAATACTGTATAACGTTACTATAAAAAAGTCACTTAATGTTACCAAGTACAAGTAACCAGATTTAGATTATATTATTTACAGTCCTGCACAACAAAATAATTACCATATAAGCTATATTTTAAATTCTGTTACAGGAATGTCAGCATCTCTCCCATTCATCTGAATGGAACTTAAAAAAATACATATACAGCGCCTTGCAAAAGTTTTCGGCCCCCTTGAATTTTTCAACCTTTTCCGACATTTCAGGCTTCAAACATAAAGATAAAAATTTTAATGTTATGGTGAAGGATCAAGAACAAGTGGGGCACAATTGTGAAGTTTAACGAAATTTCTTGCTTATTTAAAACTTTTAAAAAAAATAAACTGAAAATTGTGGCGTGCAATATTATTCATCCCCTTTAAGTTAATACTTTGTAGCGCCACCTTTTGCTGCGATTACAGCTGCAAGTCACTTGGGGTATGTGTCTATTAGTTTTGCACATCGAGAGACTGAAATTCCTGCCTATTCTTCCTTTGCAAATAGCTCGAGCTGAGTGAGGTTGGATGGAGAGCGTTTGTGAACAGCAATTTTCAGCTCTTTCCACAGATTCTCGATTGGGTTCAGGTCTGGACTTTGACTTGGCCATTCTAACACCTGGATACGTTTATTTGTGAACCATTCTATTGTAGATTTTGCTTTATGTTTTGGATCATTGTCTTGTTGGAAAACAAATCTCCATCCGAGTCCCAGGTCTTTTGCAGACTCCAACAGATTTTCTTCAAGAATGGTCCTGTATTTGGCTCCATCCATCTTCCCATCAATTTTAACCATCTTCCCTGTCCCTGCTGAAAAAAAACAGTCCCAAACCATGATGCTGCCACCACCATGTTTGACAGTGGGGATGGTGTGTTCAGGGTGATGAGCTGTGTTGCTTTTACGCCAAACATATCGTTTGGCATTGTGCCCAAATAGTTAAATTTTCGTTTCATCTGACCAGGGCACCTTCTTCCAAATGTTTGGTGTCTCCCAGGTGGCTTGTGGCAAACTTTAAACAACATTTTTTATAGATATCTTTGAGAAATGGCTTTCTTCTTGCCACTCTTCCATAAAGGCCATATTTATACAGTGCATGACTGATTGTTGTTCTATGGACAGACTCTCCCACCTTAGTTGTAGATCTCTGCAGTTCATCCAGAGTGATCATGGGCCTCTTGGCTGCATCTCTGTTCAGTCTTCTCCTTGTTTGAGATGAAAGTTTGGATGGATGGACGGCCGGGTCTTGGTAGATTTCCAGTGGTATGATACTCCTTCCATTTCAATATGATCACTTGCACAGTGCTCCTTGGGATGTTTAAAGTTTTGGAAATCTTTTTGTAACCAAATCCTGCTTTAAACTTCTCTACAACAGTATCACGGACCTGCCTGTTGTGTTCCTTGGTCTTCATGATGCTATGTGTGCTGTAAACAGAACACCAAGACTATCACAGAGCAGGTGCATTTATACGGTCACTTGATGACACACAGGTGGCTTATATTTATCATCATCAGTCATTTAGGACAACATTGGATCATTCAGAGATCCACAATGAATGTTTGGAGTGAGTTTGCTGCACTGAAAGTAAAGGGGATGAATAATATTGCACGCCCCACTTTTCAGCTATTTATTTTTTAAAAAAGCTTAAAATAAGCAATAAATTTCATTCAACTTTAAAATTGTGTCCCACTTGTCGTTGATTCTTCACCATAACACTAAAATTTTTATCTTTATGTTTGAATCCTGAAATGTGGGAAAAGGTTGAAAAATTCAAGGGGGCTAAATACTTTTGCAAGGCACTGTAGTTCTATCATTCTACCTGCACATTGTCTAAATTTTGATCTTTGACAATAATGATCAAATTTTATACTAATGAGATCCTTGAGTGCCATTATACTTTTTATTCCTATTCTTTGGGTTATAAATCCTACTGTCGATCATTAGCATATAGATAGGGGGCATTGTATCCTACTAGGTATTTGTATACTGAACTAGTATGTAGTCGGTTCTCCCTTATACACGGCTGTGTGCTTCAAGCATTTTTTATTACTATTTACTAATATTTGTATGTCATTTTGTACATGCACTTTTTATCTATGTGTTTCTCATGTCCTATAAGAGTAGAGTTAGGCTACGTTCCCTTCATGAGTATTTGCTGTGTTTTTGATGCTGCTGAATATTTTCAATGCATATAGAAATGCAGAATATTACAGTTGTAGCAAAGTTGATGGGATTTATAGAAATATCTTGCCCACTGTTCTTTTTCTTTTATATTGTGTAAATTGACCTGCGGTGCGTGTTTGAAATCCGCAACATCTCCTTTTCTCTTGCAGTAATTATGAGTTTTATTTGCGGATTTTCCCCCCCAAAGTTCCATTGGATACAGAAAACCCATAGGTATAAAAACGAATATGTGTTTTTAGTGCATTTCCACATCAGAAATGCACTAAAAGTGTGTGAAATACGCATATGACTTTATCAATGTTTTGTTAATAAAACTAAGTAATGTTAAGTTTCTAAAACACAACCAGTTTTATTTAAAACATATCCTATGAAAAGATATAGCCCTGAGGAAAAGATATAAGATATAACCGAAAAGATATATAACACCCCCCTGAGGAAGTCACGTGTACGAAACACACGTTGGGCTTTATAGGCGAACTGGGAGTGCATATTTACATCTGGTCACGTACAGGTATGCCGTTTGGATTCACCAAATTTATTAAGACACAATCGCTATTAGTATTGCAGGAGTTTGGACGCTAATGGTTTATTGGCAGGCAGCGGCTCTGGTGGGTCAATTTGGTGTATGATTCTGTTCACTATACTATGGGTGTATTGACACCCTGGTTACCAATATAATACCAGGGATCTCTAGCAACGATTTTTGTGTAGCTGTGGTGTTGCCATTCTTTTGAGTGCTTTAGGGTGATTACTCTGCACACCCTCCCAGTAGCCTTTTTGTGGTGTGTGCTTTTTGCATTGCAGGCTCCATAATTGTATTTATTATTTGTATTTTTAATCTAGTTCTTAATTAAAATTATTTTTTTAAAAAATAAAAAAATTATTCTTATACAAAATAAGTTTTCTTGAAGTCATTTTTTCTTCTGGATTTTTTTATTCTGTAGGAAGTATTTTGAATTTATTTAAAACATAACCTATGAAAAGATATAAACTGCAGCAGAAAAAAAATAATAAAAAAAGTAAAAAAAAAACCTCAAAAATTCATGTGCAAAATAGGTTTGTTGCAATATTGATGTAAATGAAAACAGAAGGGCCCCATTGACTATTACGGGCTCTGTTTTGTGTTGGTTATTAGAATAGAAGAAAAATCACAGCATGCAGAACTTTTTCTTACGTTCTACAAATTAACAATAAACACAACCCTTATCGATCCCGTAATAATCAATGAGGCTTCTTTTTACATCAGTTAAGGCCCCGTCACACACAGAGATACAGTCATATGAAAAAGTTTGGGCACCCCTATTAATGTTAACCTTTTTTCTTTATAACAATTTGGGTTTTTGCAACAGCTATTTCAGTTTCATATATCTAATAACTGATGGACTGAGTAATATTTCGGGATTGAAATGAAGTTTATTGTACTAACAGAAAATGTGCAATCCGCATTTAAACAAAATTTGACCAGTGCAAAAGTATGGGCACCTCAACATAAAAGTGACATTAATATTTTGTAGAACCTCCTTTTGCAAAAATACAAATCAAGAAAGTTCAAGTTCAAATCAAGAAATATGACCGGTGCAAAAGTATGGGCACCCTTATCAATTTCTTGATTTGAACACTCCTAACTACTTTTTACTGACTTACTAAACCACTAAATTGGTTTTGTAACCTCATTGAGCTTTGAACTTCATAGGCAGGTGTATCCAATCATGAGAAAAGGTATTTAAGGTGGCCACTTCCAAGTTGTTCTCCTATTTGAGTCTCCTATGAAGAGTGGCATCATGGGCTCCTCAAAACAACTCTCAAATGATCTGAAAACAAAGATTATTCAGCATACTTGTTCAGGGGAAGGATACAAAAAGTTGTCTCAGAGATTTAAACTGTCAGTTTCCACTGTGAGGAACATAGTAAGGAAATGGAAGAACACAGGTACAGTTCTTGTTAAGCCCAGAAGTGGCAGGCCAAGAAAAATATCAGAAAGGCAGAGAAGAAGAATGGTGAGAACAGTCAAGGACAATCCACAGACCACCTCCAAAGACCTGCAGCTTTATCTTGCTGCAGATGGTGTCAATGTGCATCGGTCAACAATACAGCGCACGTTGCACAAGGAGAAGCTGTATAGGAGAGTGATGCGAAAGAAGACGTTTCTGCAAGCACGCCACAAACAGAGTCGCATGAGGTATGCAAAAGCACATTTGGACAAGCCAGTTACATTTTGGAAGGTCCTGTGGACTGATGAAACAAAGATTGAGTTGTTTGGTCATACAAAAAGGCGTTATGCATGGAGGCAAAAAACCACGGCATTCCAAGAAAAGCACTTGCTACCCACAGTAAAATTTGGTGGAGGTTCCATCATGCTTTGGGGCTGTGTGGCCAATGCCGGCACCGGGAATCTTGTTAAAGTTGATGGTCGCATGGATTCAACTCAGTATCAGCAGATTCTTGACAATAATGTGCAAGAATCAGTGACGAAGTTGAAGTTACGCAGGGGATGGATATTTCAGCAAGACAATGATCCAAAACACCGCTCCAAATCTACTCAGGCATTCATGCAGAGGAACAATTACAATGTTCTGGAATGGCCATCCCAGTCCCCAGACCTGAATATCATTAAACATCTGTGGGATGATTTGAAGCGGGATGTCCATGCTCGGCGACCATCAGACTTAACTGAACTGGAATTGTTTTGTAAACAGAAATGGTCAAATATACATTCATCCAGGGTCCAGGAACTCATTAAAAGCTACAGGAAGCGACTAGAGGCTGTTATTTTTGCAAAAGGAGGTTCTACAAAATATTAATGTCACTTTTATGTTGAGGTGCCCATACTTTTGCACTGGTCAAATTTTGTTTAAATGCGGATTGCACATTTTCTGTTAGTACAATAAACCGCATTTAAATCCAGAAATATTACTCAGTCCATCAGTTATTAGATATATGAAACTGAAATAGCTGTTGCAAAAAACCCAATTTGTTATAAAGAAAAAAGGTTAACATTAATAGGGGTGCCCAAACTTTTTCACATGACTGTAAATCTTTGGCAGATCTGTGGTTGCAGTGAAATCATGGACATATCGTTCCATTTGTACACAGCCACAAACCTGGCACTGATTGTCCACAATTTCACTGCAACCACAGATCTGCCGCAGATTTATTTGTCTCTGTGTGTGACCGGGCTTTTATGCAATGGATCAATTTTATACATGAATTCTATTTTGCTGTTCATCTTTACGAGGCAGATAATGGGAAACGTGAACATAGCATTATACTATATGCACAAAGATTGAAGATGACATTCAGAATATTTTTAGATCAATAGGTTGCAGATTTTGTGGACATGCACCTATAGTTATTATTATTAATTCTTTTTAAAGCGCCATTGATTCCATGGTGCTGTAAATGTATAAAGGGGTTATAAACAAAATATGAATATAGATTAAAGTGATCAAACTAGCAATGACAGACTGGTACTGGTGGGAGTGAAGCCTGCTCTCACGGGATTACTTTTTACAGGATAATGGAGAGGAGACAGTAGGTTGGGGGTTATGACAGCGCTGGTGGTGGTGAAGTATTACTATAGATAAAAACAAAGTGGATGCTGGAAAAAATACTTATATATGGTATATCTATGTATACGTATTTATGTACAAAACCCCCCTCTATGAAAAATAGTTATGTAAATATTGGTGTTTATATGTACAATGGCATGTAAAAATTTGGACACCCATGGTCAAAATTACTGTTATTCTGAAAAATTAAGCAAGTTGAAGATTACGGTAAATGATCTCTAAAAGGCATAAAGTTAAAGATGACACATTTTCTTTGTATTTTAGGCTAAAAAAAATATATATATATTTTCATCTTTTATATTTTCAAATTAACAAAAAAAGTTAAAATGGGCTGATGCAAAAGTTTTGACACCCTGCATTGTCAGTACCTAGTAGCAACCCATTCGGCAAATATCATAGCTTGTAAATGGAAAGAGTCTTTCAATTCTTGTTTGAGGGATTTTCATCCACTCTTCCTTGGAAAAGTCTTCCAGTTTTGTAACATTCCTGGCTCGTCTTGCATGCACTGCTCTTTGGAGGTCTAGCCACAGATTTTCAATGATGTTCAGATCAGTAGACTGTGAGAGCCATTGTAAAACCTTTGTAGATAATGGTGATGAAACCGGTCTTTGAGCGCTAATGATGGATCAGATTCTAAATGTTCTTTTGAAGATTAGGCTTTATTGTTAAAAAGATAAAGCTCTTGTTATCACTTCACAACGCGTTTCAGCAAGATCCCCTTGCTTTCCTCAGGTGAGGAAAGCAAGGGGATCTTGCTGAAACGCGTTGTGAAGTGATAACAAGAGCTTTATCTTTTTAACAATAAAGCCTAATCTTCAAAAGAACATTTAGAATCTGATCCATCATTAGCGCTCAAAGACCGGTTTCATCACCATTATCTACATTGCCTACTCCTGAAGGGGAATCCGGCAAAGAGCTGCTGAGGATCACAGAATCTATCAGTTCACTTTGAATAATCCAGCGGGAGGACGGAGAGCCGACCTGAGAGCTCCAGGATCAAAGGAGTCGGTGAACCAGGAGCCATCAGCGGTAAACCTCCAGCTCCATCCAGCTAAAAGGATCGGATAACACCAGTTACCACAGCCCCTCAAAACCAGAGGAATTACACGCTCATCACCGAGGTTGTGCGAGGGCGCACAACCATAGCAGGTGAGCAGCTTCTAACTACACTAATCTAACACAAATACATCGGGTGCTCTTAGATTGCGCTATTGATTTATTTTATTGTAAAACCTTTAGCTTGCACCTTTTGAGGTTGTCTATTGTTGATTTTGACGTGTGTTTTAAGATCGTTATCCATTTGTAGAAGCCATCCTCTTTTCAACTTCAGCTTTTTTACAGATGGTGTTATGTTTGCATCAAGAATTTGATGTAATTTCATTGAATCCATTCTTCCCTCTACCAGTGAATGTCCCCAGTGCCATTAACTGCAACACAATCCCAAAGCATGATTGATTCACCCCCATGCTTAATGGTTGTCAAGATGTTCTTTTCCTGAAAGTCTGTGCCATTTTTTTCTCCACACATACCTTTGATCATTGTAGCCAAAGAGTTCTATTTGAACCTCATTGGTCAACAGGACTTGTTTCCAAAATGAACCAGGCTTGCTAAGATGTTTTTTTGCATACTTCTGAATTTTATGGTGAGGACGCAGGAGAGATTTTCTTCTGATGACTCTTCCATGAAGGCCATATTTGTGCAGGTGTCTCTGAACAGTAGAACAATGTACCACTACTCCAGAGTCTGATAAATCTTCATGATTGCCCTCCACTGTTCCTGGTAACTTCAAATTCTTAATTACATTTCGAACTGAGGACAAAGCAACTTGAAAATACATTGTGGGCATCCACCATTTTCATTTTCAGAGTGCTAGGCAGCTGCTTAGAAGAACCCATGGCTGCTGTTTTTTTGGCACAAAGTTAGAGGAGGCTGGGTTTTTATAAAGCTGAGAAATTTGCATCACCTGTCCTTACCTAACAATGATGGTGAACAAGTCATGACCCTAACAGGCTAATTAAAGGTCTAAAACCTTAGTCAAAGTTATCTGAGCACACAAATCTCCATGTGCCTTCAAACCCTTGCATCCGCCCATTTTTCTTATTTAATTTTTAAAATGTAAAAGATGAAAAAATATATATACAATGCAGACCAGAAGTTTGGACACACCTTCTCATTCAAAGAGTTTTCTTTATTTTCATGACTCTGAAAATTGTAGATTCACATTGAAGGCATCCAAACTATGAATTAAAACATGTGGTATGAAATACTTAACAAAAAAGTATGAAACAACTGAAAATATGTCTTATATTCTAGGTTCTTCAAAGTAGCCACCTTTTGCTTTGACTACTGCTTTGCACACTCTTGGCATTCTCTTGATGAGCTTCAGAAGTTAGTCACCGGAAATGGTCTTCCAACAGTCTTGAAGGAGTTCCCAGAGATGCTCAGCACTTGTTGTCCCTTTTGCCTTCACTCTGCGGTCTAGCTCACCTCAAACCATCTCGATTGTGTTCAGGTCTGGTGTAGCACCCCATCACTCTCCTTCTTACACAAATAGCCCTTACATAGCATGGAGGTGTGTTTGGGGTCATTGTCCTGTTGAAAAATAAATGATGGCCCAACTAAACGCAAACCGGATGGAATAGCATGCCGCTGCAAGATGCTGTGGTAGGCATGCTGGTTCTGTCTGCCTTCAATTTTGAATAAACCCCCAACAGTGTCACCAGCAAAACACCCCCACACCGTCACACCTCCTCCTCCATGCTTCACGGTAGGAAACCGGCATGTAGAGTCCATCCATTCACCTTTTCTGCGTCGCACAAAGACACGGTGGTTGGATCGAAAGATCTCAAATTTGGACTCATCAGACCAAAGCACAGATTTCCACTGGTCTAATGTCCATTCCTTGTGTTCTTTAGCCCAAACAAGTTTCTTCTGCTTGTTGCCTGTCCTTAGCAGTGGTTTCTAGCAGCTATTTTACCATGGAGGCCTGCTGAACAAAGTCTCCTCTTAACAGTTGTTCTAGAGATGTGTCTGCTGCTAGAACTCTGTGTGGCATTGACCTGGTCTCTAATCTGAGCTGCAGTTAACCTGCGATTTCTGAGGCTCGTGACTCGGATAAACTTATCCTTCGCAACAGAGGTGACTCTTGGTCTTCCTTTTCTGGGGCAGCCCTCATGTGAGCCAGTTTCTTTGTAGCGTTTGATGGTTTTGCCACTGCACTTGGAGACACTTTCAAAGTTTTCCCCAATTTTTCAGACTGAATGATCTTCATTTCTTAAAGTAATGATGGCTACTTGTTTTTCTTTACTTAGCTGCTTTTTTCTTGCCATAATACAAATTCTAACAGTCTATTCAGTATTTCTATCAGCTGTGTATCCACCAGACTTCTGCACAACACAACTGATGGTCCCAACCCCATTTTTAAGGCAAGAAATCCCACTTATTAAACCTGACAGGGCACACCTGTGAAGTGAAAATCATTTCCGGTGACTACCTCTTGAAGTTGATCAAGAGAATGCCAAAAGTGTGCAAAGCAGTAATCAAAGCAAAAGGTGGTTACTTTGAGGAACCTAGAATATAAGACATATTTTCAGTTGTTTCACACTTTTTTGTTAATTATTCCACATGTGTTAATTCATAGTTTTGATGCCTTCAATGTGAATCTACAATTTTCAGAGTCATGAAAATAAAGAAAACTCTTTGAATGAGAAGGGTGTCCAAACTTTTGGTCTGCACTGTATATTTTTTTCCTAAAATAAAAAGGAAATGTGTTTATGTATATAATAAATACACATAAGTAGAAGACTATCCACAGAAAGATCACTTTTCAATGCAAAGTCATAGTCATCACTAAGGGGGTTCACTATCTATTTCATCTATTTCATCTATCTATCTGCCTATCTAACTATCCTTGTATCTATAGATGAATAGACAGATAGATTACCCTTAGTAATAGTATATAGTAATACCTCTTATCTATATAAATAATTGCTGTGGAAATTGAAGACCCCACACAGAAAGACCACCTTTCAATGCAATTTACAGTAGTCATCACTAAGGGGTTTTACTATCTATCTATCTATCTATCTATCTATTTAAAAATATGAAGAGGAAACATTCTTCTGATGCAAGCTTCTGTGATAGGACCGAAACGTCACCACATGGGTTAAGAAAGTATATGTTTTTTTATTTATTCATGGATTGCAGCCTTTTCATATTTTTATATATCTGACAGATTATGGTATTGTTAGTCCAGGAGGCTAGCACCGTAGGTTTTTTTATTTGCATTATTTTGCATATTATACTGCCTCATTTTTTTTTCTATCTATCTATCTATCCTTCTATATATCCTTCTATCTATCTATCTATCTCTCCTTCTATATATCCTTCTATATATCTATCTAAAAATAAGAAGAGGAAGCACTCTTCTAAAGCAAGGTTCTGTGATAGGAGTGAAACGTCACCACATGGGTTAAGAAAGTCCACGTTTTTTATTTATTCTCGGAGTGCTGCTTTTTCATATTTTTATATATCTGATGGATTATGCAATTGTTAATCCAGGAGGCTAGCACCGCAATTTTTTTTTTGCATGTTATACTGCTTCATTTTTTCTATCTATCCATCTATCTATCTATCTATCTATCTATCTATCTATCCATCTATCTATCTATCTGTCTATCTATCTATCCATCCATCTATCTATTTATCTATCTATCCTTCTATTTATCTATCTATCTATCTATCCTTCTATCTTTCGATATATCATTCTATCTATCTAGATATTCTTTTATATATCCTTCTATCTATTTATCTTTCTATCTATCCTTCTATCTATCCCTCTATCTGTCTATTTATCCTTCTATCTATCCCTCTATCTGTCTATTTATCCTTCTATCTTTCTATATATCCATCTATCTATTTATCTATGTATCCTTCTATGTATCCTTCTGTCTATCCTTCTATCTATCTATCCTTCTATCTTTCTATATATCATTCTATCTATCTAGATATTCTTTTATATATCCTTCTATCTATTTATCTTTCTATCTATCCTTCTATCTATCCCTATATCTGTCTATCTATCCTTCTATCTATCTTTCTATATATCCATCTATCTATTTATCTATGTATCCTTCTATGTATCCTTCTGTCTATCTATCCTTCTAGCCATCCTATCTATCTATCTATCTATCTATCTATCTATCTATCTATCTATCTATCTATCTATCTATCCTATTTTCTATCTATCTTATCTATTGATCAATCTATCCATCTATCTAGCCTTCGATCTAGCCTTCTATCTTTCTTTCTATCTATCTATCTATCTATCTATCTCCATAGATAGATAGATAGATAGTAAAACCCCTTATCAATGGCTGCAGAAAATTGCAGTGAAAAGTGGTCTTTCCCTGGGTAGTCTTCTCAAAAAAAGATGAAGATTAGGCATAATACATGTTTAAAAATCTATAACAGAAAATCTGGCGTGGATAAGCAGTGGTCTTCTCAAAGAGGTGGTCTTTAGGGGAGATTTCATTATCTATCTATCTAGTTGAGAAATAGTAAATCTAAATTTAGACTTATTTATCAGCCGTTTCAATGACATCACTGCGACGTTTCCCTTCCCATTTGTCACCATTTATCTTTGTTAATTTAATAACCTTCCAAAATGGAGCCCGTAGTCGGTCAGGGCAGCGTCCATCTTAATTTTGGGGCGGTAGGTAATTATCTCATGTACTGAGGTGTTTTGCGTTGTCTTTAACTCATGCTTTATAAATCACTAGAAACACAGTCAACATCGTAAAATAATAATAATAAAAAAAGACTTTATTAAAAAAAAACTAAACAGCAGAGTAATGATGCAATTCATGAAAACATCAAGTCATGATGAATTCAAAGTCAACCAACACATATAGACAAAAAACTTCATTGACATAACAGAGTAAAAGTCAATGCAGCTTGTGCTAATATGTAGTGTTCAGTTTGAGGTGTTTCACATAGAGATGTGGCAGAGAAATTGCATTTATTGTCTTATTTTGCCTCATGAGATCAGGGGGAATTTTCCTCAGGGTTTTTTTTGCATATACAGGAAGAAGCACTTGATGAAAAATAGTCCCAGCACTGTACACTGTTGTGTGCCATGTGTATTCACTTAAACTTGATGATACTGCACAAAAACAATGGCTGTAGGCAGCAGAGAATCTCCTGCAGCCGGTGAGGAATGAATCCCTGCGTGTTGCGTGGCCGTGGACATGACATGGAGAATCTGACACAGAACACACATTGGCTCTATGCAACAATGATTCTAGGGGAGAGCGGCCTCATCACACAGATGAGGTGGAGCGCGGATCCCTCCGCCGTCTCTGCTTGGGAGTCCATTTTAGGTCTACCGAAACCAGGACAATCCCCGGATGTAAGTGTCATGGCCGCCAACGGTGACTCGGGCAGCATATGAAGAGGGGGAAAAAAACGAGGTAATTTTTATTTGCAGCCTTGGCGCGGGCATTGGGAGACGGCGCTTCTCGCGGGAGAGAGCGGGGATTTTTTTTGCTTGCAATGGGTGAGGAGGAAAGTTCGGTTGACTTTGTAACATTGGACGTGGGCGGAGGGGGGGAATGGCGGACCGGGGGGGTGAGCGGTTGTATAAAGTTAGCGAAAGTTGGGAAACTTAGCGCCGGCGGAGAGCGGGGAGGAGAGGGGGGACCCCGGGCAGCGGCCGCGCGGATGACGCCCCACGAAATGGCCGCACTCCTTTATGTGCGAGCAGTCACATGAGGGGTGGCGGTGTCCCTCCGCCGTGCCTGCTCCCCTCTGCTGTGTGAGCGCCAGTGTGTGCACCATGGCGCCGGGGCTCGGGCTGCTCCCCTCAGCGTGCATGGTGCCTGCAGACATGGCTGTGGTGGTGCACACTGAGCCTTGTGCAATGGATGTGCCCCCTGCAGCCCCTGCATCCATGCTTCTGCCTCAGCAGGCTGGGAGAGCATTTTACCATTATCCTCACATGCATTTCACTATTTATGTATATATGCTTTATAACAGGAGCAGCTTTATGTATTTCCAGACCCCAAATGGTCTAATAGCCAATTTGGGGTGAGTTTGCATAAATTGGGGTGTAGGGGCGCCTTTTGTTTACCCCATACCCCTATTCTTAGATGAAAAGTCCCATCCTTGGTCATTGCAGCGCAAGTGCTTTAGGATTGCACCAAGTGCCCCCCTTTATGATCTGTTGTGTTTTTGGGGTGTCTAGCGCCCATTTGCATCCATTGCTTCGAAATTACCCAGTTTTTCATGTCTCCATGCCCCCTTTATGATAATGCTACATTTGTTGTGTTTTTTGTTTCCGTTGTGTATAGTTCTTGTTGGCATCTATTGCTTCAAAATTAACCATTTTTTTTGGCTCCTGATGCCACCCCCCTTCAGTCATATTTTTGGTGCTGGGCATTATTGCTTTGAAATTAGCACATTTTTTGAGCCCCCCGAGTGCCCCCCCCCCCCCCCATTATGATAAATGTTACATTCGCTGGCGTTTTTGGTACCCGTTGACATCCATTGCTTCAAAATGAACAACTTGTTCGGCTCCCCATGACCACCTTTATGATAAATGCTACACTAGTTGTGTATTTGGTACCCGTTGGGTATAATTATTGTTG
The DNA here is from genome assembly GCF_048569485.1 of Anomaloglossus baeobatrachus. Classification (NCBI taxonomy): domain Eukaryota; kingdom Metazoa; phylum Chordata; class Amphibia; order Anura; family Aromobatidae; genus Anomaloglossus; species Anomaloglossus baeobatrachus. The sequence goes on along the minus strand of NC_134357.1, from coordinate 63,710,780 downwards.
TTGGAATCTATTGCTTCAAAAGTAACCAATGTTAAGGCTCCTCATGCTCCCTCCCCCACCCCGATTCACAGTCGTCATGTTTTCGGTGCTAGGCATTTGTTGGATGTCATTGGTATCCATTGCTTTGAAATTGCCATATTTTTCAGCTCCCCTTGTGCCCCCTCCATTATGATAAATGTTACATTTGTTGGAGTTTTTGGTACCCGTTGAGTTTCATTGGCATCCATTGCTTCAAAATTACCCAGTTTTTCATCTCTCCATGCCCCCCTTTATGATAATACTACATTCGTTGTGTTTTTGGTACCCGTTGAGTATAATTATTGTCGTTGTCATCTATTGCTTCAAAATTAACCAGTTTTTTGGCTCCCCATGCCCCCCCCCCCCCACCCCTTAAGTCACGTTTTTGGTGCTGGGCATCATTGGTATCCATTGCTTTGAAATTGCCATATTTTTTAGCTCCCCCGAGTGTCCCCCCCCCCATTATGATAAATATTACATTTGTTGGGAGTTTTTGGTACCTGTTGAGTACAATTGGCATCCATTGCTTCAAAATTACCCAGTTTTTCTTCTCTCCATGTCCCCCTTTATGATAACTGCTAAATTCGTTGTGTTCTTGGTTTACGTTGAGTCGTTGGCGTCCATTTCTTCAAAATTACCAAGTTTTTCAGCTTTCCAAGCCCCCAGCTCCACCCCCATCCTCCCATCTCCACCCCTATGATAAAATTCACATGCATCGTGGTTTTAGTAATGAAAATTTGTTGGACAACATTGGTATCCATTGCTTTGAGTTTTCCACGTTTTTCCGCTCCCCGAGTGCCTCCAGTGATAACTATGACATTCGTTGTGTTTTTGGAACCTGTCGAGTATAACTGTTTGATTTGTTGCGTGTTGGGGTGTCTGTTTCCCATTGGCAGCTATTGATTAAAAATTGCTCAATTTTTCCACTTTTCTTATGAGAAAAGCCAAGTAAATCGTGTTTTTGGTCCCGGGGTCTTATAGGACTCCCATTCAATAGAATTAAATCCATCACTTGGAAGTTGCCCACAAGTGCCCCCCTTTTATGATAAACGCTACATTCTTTGTGTTTTTGGTATCCGTTGAGTATACTTGTCGTTGTTTTCATCCATTGCTTCAAAATTAACCAGTTTTTCTGCTCCCCAAGCCCCCCTTTACAATAAAACTCAGTCATCAAGTTTTTGTTGCTGTGCATCCGGTGGATGTTGGTGTCCATTGCTTTGAAATTGCCGCATTTTCCAACTCCCCAAATGCCCCACTCTGTGATAAATGCCACAACTGTTGTGTTTTTTGTTACCCGTTGAATATAATTGCCATCGTTGACATCCATTGCTTCAAAATTAACCAGTTTTGTGGCTCACCATGCCCCCCCTTCACAGTTGGCCTTTTTCTTTTTTTTTGGTGCTGTGCATTTGTTGGACGTGATTGGTATCCATGAAGCATTTTCCAACTCTTCAAATGCCACCCTTTATGATAAATGCTATATTCGTTGTGTTTTTGCTATCTGTTGAGTATAATTGTTGTCGTTGGCATCCATTGCCTCAAAGTTAACCACTTTTTCGACTCCCCATGCCCACCTCCCCATTATTATAAAAATCACAGGCAACATGTTTTTGGTGCTGGGAATTTGTTAGACGTTATTAGTATATTGCCACATTTTCTGCTCCCCCAAGTGCCCCCCATATAATAAATGCTACATTCATTGTGTTTTTGGTACAGGCCAATTGAAGGGAATCCATTGAGTATAATTGACCTCATTGGCATCCATTGCTTCAAAATTAACCTGTTTTTACTCCTAGTGTCCTTGTTGGACATCATTGGCATCCATGGCTTTGAAATTCGTTGTGGTTTTGGTACCTTTTGAGTATAATTATTGTCGTTGGCATCCATTGCAGTTTTTCAGCTCCCCGTTTTAGTGCTGGGAATTTGTAGGACATAATTGGCATCCGTTGCTTTGAAATTGCTACATTTTTCGTGGGTTCAGGGGAGTCTCCTCTCCCCCCCTTATGATAAATCTCACATTCATTGTGTTTTTGGTACTGGGAAATTGGAGGGAACCCGTTGAGTATAATTGTCGTCATTGGCATTCATTGATTCTCAGTTAACCTTTTGTTACTTCTCCCCTCGTCCTTGTAGGATGACAATGTTGGGCATTTGTTGGGTGACATTGGAGTCCATTGCTTTGAAATTGCTGCATTTTTCAGCTCCCCAAGTGCCCCCCGCTTGTGATTGAGTATTATGGATGCCATTGCCTCTCGTCATTAGCATTTCTCTAGTTTTCCTCTACTTAAAACACAAAATTGTGGAGTGGTTGAACAATGGCATGGAGGGAAAGGGGCGGGGATCACAGCAGCCAAGGCACCGTTTAGACTTTTTTTGTTGGGCGGGAGGGTTAACTTGCAATATTGTGGTAGTTATTTGCCAGTCTCCCCCTCTTGCAAAAGAGAAACACCTGTAATATTGGGGCATTTTGGTTGCTGATCATCCCTCTCCACCTTCAAGGTAGCAGATTGTGATAGAGATGAGAAGTCTTTTACATTTGTTTTCCAAAAAAAAAGTAAAGAATACAGTAAGACATTGGAAAAAGTTATAATTTATTGGAAATTTGAATGCATTTTTGCACATGAGGGTGGAGGGTTGGCTTTTAGGGGAAACAGAAGATAAGGTGGCCATAGACCTTGAGAATGCAGGAGGCGGCTGGAGAGGGGCCGGGTTTGGCTGCCTGACTAGGATAAATAGCTGGAAGCAAGAAAGTCAACATTTACAGGTTGTTCAAAGTGCACTTAGTGCAGGGCCGGCCGGGTTTAGTGCACTAATGACCAGGCATTTTCTGGTGGGAAGTCACTGCAGCGTTTGCCTTGGAAAAATTTAACCTGTTAATGTAGTAACTGAAGGATTGAGTAGAATTCTCCTTCCTGCCAGCAAAGTGCACCTGTAAAATTGCTGTGTGTATTGTACCAGATCCAATCACAATTGCATTGCAGAATTTTACCAAAAGTGAGTTACCAAATCAGATGCATGCGTCATGTATTGATTGTTGATACAGACGGAAGTAAAAAGCGTGTCTTTTCTCTATTTTTTTTTATTTTTAAGCAGAGTATATATCTATTGGGTAGCATCACAGATCCTGAACAAGCAAGATGTGTGTGTGTGTGTGTGCGTGTGTGTGTGTGTGTGTGTGTGTGTGTGTGTGTGTGTATATATATATATATATATATATATATATATATATATGTATATGTATATGTGTATGTATGTGTGTATTTTGTAACTTAGTTTTAGTGAAATATGAGAGAAGATTTCAATTGGTGGTCAAGTCAATGAAACGATGCGTCCGTGTGATTTGCGCTGTTTCATTAGATTCATGTTGCATCATTTTTATTTCTGTTGAATGTAAAAGTCAAAAGTAAATTACTTTTAGAGATTTTAGTTTTAAATGTTTTACTAAAAATTAATCTATTAAATGTTACATTTTAAATATATGCAATAAATCCTAACGGTGCAAGAAATTTATTTTATATAAATATTAAATCTAATTCCTAAAAGTGTGGGAAAAATAAATTAACAATCTAATTGCAACTCACAGCAGCCTAATGAGTGGACAGTTTTCTTAGAGGAAATTTCACTGACATTTACCAACATAAACAATAGTAATAAGTAGGGAATGAAGACCATTTCTATACATATCACAATAAGCTATAAAAGCCAAAAATATAATGGCACTGAGCATTTTGCATCGAGATGAGTTGCGTGCATATTATTATTTGTATAATATAAGATTTAAAGTGGATCTGTCATGAAGTTTCACAATACAAAGCACATCCATAGATCTCTTTGACCTAATGAGCCTGGTGTGCTTACTTTGAGAATCCATGTTTGTATAAGCCTTATTGAAAGTTTTCTTGCCTATATTTTTATTTTTTTTTTTACATGAGCAGCTCTAATGCTCATCTATGTCAGGATTAAACAGCCATTTTGACAAGGATTTTCACAGTGAGTAAAACAGCTTCATCAGGTTTAACCCTAGAACGCACACCTGGGGCCTCGCAGGCCTGCTAGGTCACTTGTTTTCTATGGTAGATTTCTATGGTTGCGCGTTCTAGGGTTAAGATACTCATTTAATATTGTACAAAGTGAAATCTGTTAAGGGGGTCTTCTTCAAGTTGAACAACCGTGTAATATGAGATGGAGCTGGAGCCATGCCCGTTGTTAGGTCACATCTGGTAAAATGAAAAATTTGCAAGTAAAGGCTTGAAATTGTATAGAATCCTATTTTTATTTTTTTAATAAATATGTAATGGTAAAAAAGGCATAAGAAAACCAGAGGGATAAAAATTGTATTTTTTTTTTTTACAATATTAATTGGAAAAACTACGTTTCCCATGGTGACCTCATCAGGGTAACGCCCAGCCTTGTGCTAGTCAGCATATGTATAAGAGAGTGCCCTATTACATGACTCTTGTGCTGGAATTTACAAGACGAATCTTCTATTTTATTTGTCAATGTAATCTCCAAGTAAATATATCTATATACAGTATGTGTATATAATTTTATTTATTTTTTTTAGTAACTAGTATTTTTTTATTTTTAAGAATTCATTATTTTTTTTTTGTAAACCATGTTGCCTTATTCTGTTATGCAGCATAGACTGATTTCTTTACAATTTCATGTAAAATTTTTCTTGCTGTCTTTTTTTTAACACAACAGTACTGGGTGTTGCTGGGCTGTCAGTGGCTTTGCCTGGGCATAAACATTGCTCACTGCAAAAATTTGCATTTGCTCGTTGATGTTGATCTAAGTGCTTCCTTGGATGGTGAATAATTTTGCACTGTGCCTTCTAGAATCTCCGGCCTTTCTGTGATAAATGCTTCAATGCTTCAACCTTTTTTGCTTAGTGTACATGTGTATATATACTACAGGAGTAGGCTACCAACTCAACTTATAAAGGAAGATATATGTGTGTGTGTGTGTGTGTGTGTGTGTGTGTGTGTGTGTGTGTGTGTGTGTGTGTGTGTGTTGAAAAAGAGATATGTATATTTATATTTCAACTTTAGTATTAAAAATAAAAAAAATATATATTTATTTTTCAACTTCATTAATATCTATATTAATAATTTATATATTAATGAAGTTGAAAAATAAATATCTATTTATGTTTTAACTTTATTAAAAAAAAAAAAATATAATATATATATATATATATATATATATATATATATATGTATATATATATATTATATTATATATATTTTTTATATATATATATATAATATATTTAATAATAAAGTTAAAATATAAATATACATATTTATTTTTCAACTTCATTAATAAATTATATTATATAATATATATGTTTTGTTTATAATAAAGCTGAAACATAAATATATATATTTTTCAACTTCATTAAAAAGGGATATTCTATAATATCCCTCTTTAATGAAGTTGAAAAATATGTATATTTATGTTTCAGCTTTATTATAAACAAAACATATATATATATATTAGTTGAAAAATAAATATGTATATTTGTTTCAACTTTGTTATAAAAAAATAGATGTATAGATATATATATATATATATATATATATATATATATATATATCTATATATATCTATATATCTCTTCCATTATAATAAGGATGAAAAATAAATGTATAATATACATATTTATTTTTAAACTTTATTAAAGAGGAACATACAATATATTTAAAATAATAAAAGCATTTCTTCATTAATAAAGTTGAGTTGGTCGCCTACTGCTGCACTATTTTTCTATCTGATCATGGTTATTTTTATTTTTTATTGGCTTTTATGGTCTGAGCTTTAAATTATCAATGCAAGCTTTTGAAGTCACCAGTTAATTTAATAAGTAAGGGTGGGAACATCCTCTTCTTTTTTTTTTTTTTTTTTTTTTTTTTTTTTTTTAAATACGGCCTAATTGTTTAATGTTTCTCACCAACAGGTTTTGAAATATAAAAGAATCATCTTGATTCATTTGCTTTTCTAGGTTTTTTGTTTTTTTTGTTTTTTTACAAAAAGGCAGGTCCATTTTTTGTTAGCAATCGTTCCCTGTAGGAATTAATTGAAAAGTTAAATTATATTTATGAAAAAATCTAAAAATAGTACATTTTAGAAGATGTTTAATGTTTAGATGTTTAGATTTTATTACTAAGATTATTTATTTAGCTATTTCTATTTTGCACATCTGCTCTGCATTATTTAATAATGGCATATATTTTCTCAGCAATTACATTTTTTTTCCTCTTTATTTTAGAATGCGAATAAATTACAACATTACATTAATGTCATTGCATTACAAAATGCATCTCCGCTGATGCACTTGCTGGATTGGGGAGAAATTTATGTAAATGTTATGTCATCGCTCTATTAAAATTTCTGCTTAAGTGTTAATGGATAAAAGCTTATTTCATTTGGGCTGTAATAGTAAAAAAAAAAAAAAAAAAGTTCTAGAAATGTATTAATAGGGAGATGGAGTTTTTATTTTATTATATATAAAAATAAATTTTAAATATTGTAAAATTATAGAATTGTATTATCTTTGTCAGATAATTGATCTTCATATTTTGATAGTTTTCATTTCTTTCTGTTTAGGTTCTCGTTTCTTACCCAGAAATATAACTGTGGAATTATATAGAGCATGATGCTTTCTTAGGTAAGATATGTTTTATCTTTACAGACATTACTTACTTTAACATTTTACTTTTTAATTATGTTATGGTAATTGTTTAGCCTTTCAGTTTTTTACATTTTGAAAATAATAAACTTTATATAATTATTATTATTAGTGCATCTGATAAATTATTATAGATTTATAGTATATTACTATTTTAATTTAATTTTGTTTTTCTTTCCAAAGGTCATTTGAATGACAGAATTTGCATCACATTTCTAAAAGGATCATCTCTTATAATGAGATCACCCAGTAAAGACTTTTTTATGGACAATGAAGGACCTGCATCATCAAAAGATGCTCCATGGGACTTCAGTGGGGACGCTTTTGCTTCTTGCGAACCAAACAGTCTGTCCTCATCGTTTTCTCTAAATGAAAGGTTCATGCATGGAATGGATGAAAACTTTACACAAGAAGAAGGCGCTTTATGCGACATGGCCGAAATGTCATCCAAGTCGCCATGCAAAAAACAGACAGCCAGGAAATCGTTTGCTAAAGGAAACCTAAATGACCTCGATGAAGAAATGGCTGACATTAAAATAGAACCAAACCTAGACGATGATTCTGCCAATATGGCCGCAAAGGTTCTTCACTTCTTCTGCCAGAAATGCAAAAATGGAATCCGATACAGCCCCAATGATCTTCAAAAACACTTTCTCATATGTCACAATGGAGAGCTGCCTCTCTATCCCTGCGAGATGTGTAATTTCACTGCAAACGATTTTCAGGAATTTAAACAACATAGAAAAACTCACCGGAGTGCTCTAGTAAAATGTGAAATATGTAACAATAACTTTTTATATACCTTGCTGGGCTTAACGAAACATTTCACAGTTATGCACTGTGTTAATGGCCACTTCAACTGTTCAAAATGCAGATTTTCGACCAGAGATGTCGGAACGTTTGTTCAACACATTCACAGGCACAACGGAATAGAGTTTGCATGTCAAAAATGCAATCACATCAGCTACTCAAAAATTGAGTTTCAGAGACATCTTCAGGGACACAGTACCATGCTGCCATTTAGCTGTCAGTACTGCAATTACAGCGCAATGCGGAAAGATTTTATAGTAAAACACATCCTAGCGAGGCACAGGGAACAAATTCATACAAGGGAGGATATTGGACAGGACAATTCCAAGGCACAAATGGTACAGACAAATCCTGGACTAATAAAGCCTGTCATGAAAAAATTTCCACCTGAAAGTCAAGATAATTCACCCTGGAGGCATGATGGCAATAACCCTCTTCTTGAAAAGATTGGAGAAAGCAATGATAACACTACTAGGCCTCAACAAAAATTTGCAGACAAGAAGCAACCACCAAACGTTCCCAGATTTAACGCTGAAGTTGCACCAACTGTAAAAGATGGAAATCCTTCCGTAACCACAATACAGTGTAATAAAGAGGATTCAATCAGTCAAGGGAACATGGGTCTTTTGCAAAATGCCGTCCATGGCCCCACTGTACTGATGGTGAAAAACAACAAAATTACAGTTCCAGCAAATTACACTGCAACCTTTGTGGGCTACAAGATGGTCAATGGGAAGCAAAACCTTGTCATTAAATTACTGCCAACAAATAAGCAGGCTGCTAATACTACACAGCCGTCACCTCAGTCATCAAACAGTTTGCCACGTTTCTCTCAGGGCTCTATGCATGCATCATATGGAGCGTCTCCTAACACTAAAGATAACCGTTCAACGCCATCATACAGACCGCCTTCCATTCCAGCTTCTTCACCTGCGGCTCCAGTAGACAAACAGGCAGGGTCATTGCGAAATTTAACAACGGCTCTTGGTTCACTTATGGCAAGAAAAAATGAATCTATGGCTAAGCTGACTCCTCCAGCTAGCCGGCAACAATATCATGAGCCATTACATAAAAATGTGAATATTGTTAATAAGGCTAATTCATCCTCTGCTTCTGATTTTCCGAAGATTAAAGAAGAACCTGCAGAATACAACATTAATGAGCAGCAGTTTTTCGACACTGATCACACCTATGAATCATCTGGTGATAGGATGCATCCATCCCCTGCAGCAGCTCGTCTAAGTATAGACCCAACAACTGGCTTCTTGGTCAGACCTCAACAAAATAATGAAGTTGCTGGGCCAAAACCTAAGACTTTTTATGCAGGCAAAAACTTTAACACAATGTTGCGTGCTTCAACACCAAGTGGTCTTGGGATTTTCCCCGGTACAAGTCCCAACTATATTGCTAAAAATGACTTTCCTGTAAGAAATGCTCAAATGAATGACAGAATGCCAAGACCAGCAGAGGCTAATAAGCCTGAAAATATAGCATTCATGCCAAGGATTACTTCAGTATTTTCTTTACAAAATCGACCATCGGATCCAAAACCTGTTGCAAAAAATACTTACCTGCACAACATGCTGCAGGACAATAAAAGGGTAAATGATAAAATTGGCACGGTGAACTCCCAAAGCCCACATCCCGTCGGTAATGCATTTGCCTTTCCAAAGCAACCGTTGTCAAGCCCAGTACAACCATTGTCGAGTCCAGCTCAACCATTGTCAAGCCCAATTCCAAAATTTGACAACCGTCAACAAAATGGTAATACACCTTCATCTGTATTCTTAAAACAGGAACCAGTATCTCCTGGATCCAGTATTAGATCTTCTCAACCCACAAGAGTGAGTGAGCTTCTGAAAACGCACTCTGATGCAATAGTTAACCAGCAACTGGCAAAAGACAAAATGATCTGCATGGCAAAACCTACAAGTGGTCCAGTACCTTTCCAGCTGTATCATAATCCACAGGTTTCCGGAATGCCGCAAGCAAACCCTGTTTTGTATCCCTCTGGTTCTAATAGATTTATGCTGCCGATTGTACCAACTAACCAATCCGGTTTGAAAATTATTTCAAGTCAGACAAATGCACCCAGTACTGCAACGTTTTCCACTGGCAACAGGTTTAATACTCCAGTCATGGTCAACACAAAACCTGGCATGGTACTAACTATCGCTAACGGACCTTTTGGTACTATACGAAATGTGTCCAATGGAAACCAACAGATGATCAGCACAGTAAACAATATAGGCAAAATGGCACTTCCCAGATTGCAGCGCCCTACTGTACCTCATGGCTTTAGACCAATAGTGAGTACGTCCTCAAATAATATTCCCGCCAACATTGTTTCTAGTTCTGCTGTAGGAGGAAAGCTTCCAATAAACCTAAATGTCCTTCAATATTGTTTAAATTCTGATGGTTCCAGAACACAAGCCCAGAGTTTAGAAGCTAATAAACATCCTGACTCACTTCAGAAACAGCCAGTGTATGCCATTTTGCCTGATGGAAAACAGGCAGTACTTCTGAACTATGTCTTACCAAAAAATATGCCTATAAACGCCCAGAAACCTGTTCAGTTGAACAGAACTGGCCAGAAACTCCTACCAAAGAAACCAGATGATGGGCAGCAGCAGCCCGCTTTCTTAAAGAATAAAAATGAAATGAATGTACCTCCATCGACATCAGTTAAAGAGGAAGACATTAGTGCAATCCATGAATATGGTGGTAAATCACCTGCTGCGAACAAAGTCAGCAATTCCAATTCTTTGCAGGGTAGGCCAATAGAAAACAAGCTTTGTCTGAGATCCATGTCCAGCGCTGCTCAAGCAGATGAATCTTTTCATTCCGCAAGTGATGATAATTCAGTTTCACAACCTTCTTCTTCTGGAAATTCAAAGATGTCTAGATTGAGATATAAGCAAAGTAACTTGAATCCTTCAAGCTCTAAAAGCAAAGTGTGTAAACGTAAAGCTTCAGACTCTGCCAGCTACGAAGCGGATTCTGAATTTAAGACAAAGAAAAGAGTGGTTGATGTCTTGGTGGATGTGCCCCGAAAGCAAATGCTGCACAGAAAATGCAAGGCTAAGTCGTATGCAAGTGAAGTCGATGTGGAGAGTATTCCAGAGGATCCTTTACCAACCATTTCTAAAGAAATTGTAAGAACATTAAGACTTTATCCTCTCAGTGCTAATCAACCTGTCAAGTATCCACGACGGGATCAGCCAGTCGTCGTCTTGAACCATCCAGATGTCGATGTTCCCGAAGTTGTTAACCTAATGAGAACCATCTCAAAATTCAACGGACATGTTCTAAAAGTGTCACTGTCCAAAAGAACACTTGAAGCTCTCTTAGAGGCCCAAATGTTGAGTTCTATTGATGGTCTAAGCGGAAGGCGTCATCGGCGGGGAAAACCTTTGAGCCCCGTAAAGGAGAGATTTGTGCTCAAGTTGACCTTAAAAAAAACTAGTAAGAACAATTACAAAATTGTGAAAAATACACCTGCGAACAAGCTTCAGGCTAAATTCAACTGCTGGTTTTGTGGCCGGATATTTGACAATCAGGACGAATGGGTTGGACATGGCCAAAGACATCTAATGGAAGCCACAAAAGATTGGAACACGTTGTTTTAGCAGTTTTACGTTTGACTTTAAAACTACTGTTGCGGTTTCTTTCTTTTCCAATAAGAATCATTCATATGTCCTATACTCCATATTTGCCACTCGAGAATCCAGTTCAGTATGTTGCTGTTCACTTATTGCAAATATTCCTTTTTTTTTTTTTTCCTCCCCATCTATTTCTGTTTTAAGAATTTTTTTTTGTTGTTTTTGTATTTTTTAATTACTTAAAAAAAAATAATTACGCTGTGATTTGTACAGTAAACAATCAACAGATTTTTCTGTCCTTTTTCGGCATGTATAGTATTGAGCAAATGGAAAGGACATGGGCGAGTTTAAGTACGTGATTGACTAAATCCACTGTTTGTAGATCTAACGGTGCACAACTTGTTTACAAAGCCATGTATAAATGTTTGAAATCTGCAATTGTGGTACATATTCAGTCAGGTGTGTACTGTACATTCTTACAGCATTGTCTTATAATGTCCAATGTACAAGTTCCTTTTTTTTTTTGCAAAATTGTGTATCAGTACTACCTGGACAAAAAAGCCTTTTGAAAATGACAAAGCATTCTAAATTTTTCACTTTTTTTTTTCTTTCACACAAAATCGGGTAATCTAATGACTTATCTTTTTGTTTTTTTCTTTTTCGATTTGTAAATAGAAAAAGCATGATTTGCCAAGAAATTGATATGCTTACATTGCTAATTTTTCATGGATATTAAAAGTGAATTATTGTGAATGGCTGTATATATGCATCTGTTTTGTTTGTTCGGGGGGGTTTTTTGCCAACCTATTGTGCAAATACAATTTTTTTTTTTTTTCAGTTTGTCTATTAAAAGATTATCATGTTTTTAGTCTTCAAGAAAATGGAAGTGTATTTTCAATGGTTTGATTTATTTAGTTTTAAAATGTAGCATTCAGTATTTTTCTTTGGCATGTAATGATTATCATAGTACGTAAAACTGGGTACTCCAACTTTAATGCAGAAACTAAAAGATGCAACAAAACTAACTGCAAAAGAATCGTTATATGGTACATAAGAATTCTACATTGCATTACTGCTAGTTTTACTATACATATAATTGAAAGATTTGTATCAAACCTTTTGATCAAATTATTACTTTTTTTTTTTTTTTTGTAATTGGTCGTTAGCTTTTTTTTTTTTTCCTTCCATTGTACATTATAGGGTGTGGCTGCTTTTTGGTTTAGCCATACAATTCTCACCTCCCAAGATTTTTTTCTTAACTAGGGCATAACTAGTTCCTTAATTTTATAGGTGTAGGCTCAGGAGAGGCAAGTCTGTTTATATGAGCTAGCTCACACCACCATAAAAATCGGACATGTGCTATCCCAACAAAATATATATAATATATAATATATATATATATATATATATATATATATATATATATATATATATATATATATATATATATATATATATATATATATATATATATATATATATATATATATATATATATATATGTGTATGTGTTGTATTTTATTTTATTCTTTTTTTTTAAATCAGATGGCTTAGTGACCCATGTTATTCAAAATGAGGCAGTGCAGATGACAGATTATTTTATTTATTTATTTATTTATTTATTTATCCCCCCCCCTCCCATTGACCACCTGTGTGATAAAAAAATTGTAGCATACTGAGATTTCCTCTGAAATTGGATTAGACTCACCCATACAAGGCTATGGTTCGAGAAAAGAATGGTATGCCACACCATGTCGTCTGATTTTACAATTCTGTAACATACAAAACCATAAATGGTCCTGCCAATGATTAACTGCCACTGTAAAAATATAGATTGTATGATAAGTAAAAAACTAAGTTGTCCCACATTTCTGGATGAAAATTGGGCCTTTTTTTTTTTTTTAATCTTTTTAATATGCTGTCATTTGAACTTAGCCTCAGGTCAGACGAGCTTATGAAAAAAAATAGTTTCCATTCTCCTCCAGAAAGGTCAAATTTTTTTTTTTTTTCTTTCTCACTTGTCATCCACTTGCTGTCCGTATTTTTACTCAGCAGCTATTAATCATGGACCATTTACAGTTTCCCACTTTACAGAATTGTAAATATGTGATGTTATACTGAAGGTCCGTATGGCATTCGGTTTATTTTTCATCACACTACTTATTTCAGTCAAATCGTAGCATGCTAATAAATATATATAATATATATTCGTACAGACCAAAAGTTTGGACACACCTTCTCATTCAGAGAGTTTTCTGTATTTTCAGGAATCTAAAAATTGTAGATTCACATTGAAGGCATCAAAACTATGAATTAACACATGTGGAATGAAATACTTAAAGTGTGAAACAACTGAAAATATGTCTTATATTCTAGGTTCTTCAAAGTAGCCACCTTTTGCTTTGATTACTGCTTTGCACACTCTTGGCATTCTCTTGATGAGCTTCAAGAGGTAGTCACCGGAAATGGTCTTCCAACAGTCTTGAAGAAGTTCCCAGAGATGCTTAGCACTTGTTGGCCCTTTTGTCTTCACTCTGCGGTCCAGCTCACCCCCAAACCATCTCGATTGGGTTCAGGTCTGGTGACTGTGGAGACCAGGTCATCTGGCGTAGCACTCCATCACTCTCCTTCTTAGTCAAATAGCCCTTACACTGCCTGGAGGTGTGTTTTGGGGGTCATTGTCCTGTTTGAAAAATAAATGATGGTCCAACTAAACGCAAACCGGATGGAATAGCACGCCGCTGCAAGATGCTGTGGTTGGCATGCTGGTTCAGTATGCCTTCAATTTTGAATAAATCCCCAACAGTGTCACCAGCAAAGCATACCCACACCATCACACCTCCTCCATGCTTCACGGTGGGAACCAGCCATGTAGAGTCCATCCGTTCACCATTTCTACAAAGACACGGTGGTTGGATCCAAAGATCTCAAATTTGGACTCATCAGACCAAAGCACAGATTTCCATTGGTCTAATGTCCATTCCTTGTGTTCTTTAGCCCAAACAAGTCTCTTCTGCTTGTTGCCTGTCCTTAGCAGTGGTTTCCTAGCAGCTATTTTACCATGAAGGCCTGCTGCACAAAGTCTCCTCTTAACAGTTGTTCTAGAGATGAGAAGGTGTGTCCAAACTTTTGGTCTGTACTGATCATACCACATCTCCTGGGTACGGGAGGACACGAGTATGCAGACATTACAACAAGGGATTCCAAAGTGTTTTGAGCTAAAACATTTTTTATAAACAGGCAGGGAAATGGTTTACCTTACAGAAAGGAGAGCATAGAATTAGCTGTGATCCCTTCTGTGAGAAAACATTTTCCTGTCTGTTTATGAAAAAATATTTTACCTCAAAGAATAATTTGCTATCCCGTGTTGTATTCTGTATACTCATTTGCATCCTCCCCGGCACAGGAGATGTATGATCAGACCATGTCTTTGTACGGTCAGACAGTGCCATTACACAGTACATAGCAGGGGCACATTTATAAGATTATCTCAGCACAAGAACTTTGATCTACAAATAATAATCCACAATTAGATGTCTATTTGTGTAACTTATTATTCCAAAATTTATTGGTTAAAATGAACTTTGTGCATAGAAAAACTCCTCTAACGTGGTGTATTTGACAAACACTTTTTTTTTTTTTTCCGGCACATCTAAAACCACTAATAGACATGACGGGCTCCTAATTTTGAGACAGAATTGTGATGCATTTTGTTAGTAAATTTCTCCCCAAATATTTTTTTGCTTTTTACTGTTGCATCTTTACTGAATACCTTTTTTAATTTTAAGTAAGAAATTGTAAGCTGTTCATTGCCAATTTTAGGGAAAGCCCACAGAGTGCCTTTAATTAAGACTGACATTTTGCCCTTAGTGGTAAAGAAAGCCGTGCTGGAGTAAAATGTGCCAAATTCATTAATAGGAGTGCACTTCTTTAATAAATTTGGCACATCTTTCAATTTCTGTGCTCCACTGTCAGAATATTTGTTGTACTTTATTCCACTCTGGGGTGTAAATGATCTAAATGAAAGCTGCAGTACTGGCAAAATAAAGAGTATCGAAAAAAATGCCAAAAAATACAATATTTTTGTACAACTTTGAGTTGTGAAAAAACAGATATTTCAAGCAGGGTTTTTTTTTGCCAAAATTGTGGCGAAAGCTTGGGTGATTTAGGTTATGTGCGCACGTTGCGTCGAGGTAGTTGCAGTTCAAAAAGCATCCTCTGGCGATAAGGACAATGCTTTTGGCTTTAAAAATGTATGTAAAACGCAAAGAAAGTAGCCTATGCGCACCTTGCGGTTTTCATGCGATGCTTTTAGAAACGCTGCAGTTTTTGTATTAAATTGAATGGATGGGAAACGCAGCCTAAGTGGCAAAAACAATTGACATGCTGCTTCTTTAAACGCTGAGTTTTTGCCCAAATTTATGCAAATTAATTGGAGCGTTTTGAACAGCAAAGTGCTCACAAGAAAGCTCAATGTCCCATTTACTTTACTTGAAAAGCATAACACAAGCATTTTGGCAGGAAAACGCTGCAGTTGAAAAAGCAGTGGAAAAGCAGGTAAAAAAGCAAAGTGCGCACATAGCCTTAATCTCTGTTTGTTATACCTTTTGCCTAATTTAGGAGAATTATGTGTATTTCACATATATTTGCAAGCCATTAATTCTGCAAATTAGCAAGCTCATTGACTCAGGCAAAACAATTGCTTCATCTCTGTTTTTAGGTGAAATGTAAGCAATTTTGTTAAGCAGTGGAATGCTATAATCTGTAACATTAAATTAAAACACCTCAAAGTAATAAATAGCATAACATAACACTATGGCAAAGTTAGTTGATGCTAAATGCTGACCTAATGTGCCAAAGGAAAATAAATCCCTTCTTTTAAATACGTATTTAATTAAAATATTACTATAGTAAAGATTTTTTTTTTATTGTGTTTAAAAATAATTTTATTTAATAGGCTGTTCAGTGGCTTTAGACGAAGCTAGAACCATTCAAGCGATAATCTACAGAACTTGCATATCAGAATTTTTATGAATAACACATTGCATTATTAAATACTGGATAACTTGGTACAATATAGCTTCTAAATAGTCAGCGGATTTAACCTGGGTAATTGTGCCAGGCTTTAGTGTCATACCCCACATTAAAAGTGGTATTATTTTAGCTAATTTCTAAATTAAGGCCAGACAATTTTATTGACTATTTATTTTTTGTAAGATATTGATGAATGCAAATTAATGTCTTTGATTATAACGTTGAAGTTCAGAGTGACTGGTTAAAGTCCAACAATTTTTGTACGACAATGTCTTGTGTGGAGTAAGGGCTTGTGCGCACGCTGCTTATTGCACTGCAGTGTAAATGCATGCATCCTCTGCACAATCTATGTAGATTGTGCATGATACGTGTGCACGTTGCTTTTTTTGAACGCAGCGATTTGGATGCCAAAATTTGGACCCAAATTCGCGCGTACAAAAAAGCAGCATGTCAATTAATTAATGCGCTTTGGATGCTGCTCCCACTCTGCCTATTGTGGGGGCAGCATCCTGAGCGCATGAATTCGGCATTTATTCTGCTGAGAAACACTGCATCCATTATGCAGTTTCTGCAGCGATTTGAAGCGCACATGTGCTGTCAAATCGCTCCAGAAATTTCAGCAAGTATGTGCGAATGTAGCCTAAAGATACATGCCCCCCCTCCCCATTCATTTTGGAACATTTTAAACCCCTTAACACCATAGGGTCATTCCATGTCACGTGAACCAATGATTTTTACCTCTATCTTTTTAATTCTTTTGAGATTTTGGTATTTGGTAATAGTGTCAGTGAATGCAAAACGTGAAGAAAAAAAAAATTCTAGGTTTTTTTTTTAATGATTTTCAAAGTTCGAAAAGTGTGAATTTCGGTGTTGCCTGCTTTTTATATTTCTCCTCATAACGCAGGCTAGAAAAAAGATAGATAAAATAAACATCATTCTACTCAGAAACTATACAGGCCTTCACCAGATATTTCAAGAGTATCTTTGTCAATATTTTACCCGTGAAAACGCAAAATTGTAAAACGAATTTCCGAAAAAAAACTGTTTAATTTTAAAAATTTCAAAAAATGCACATGTGCCTGCTATGTTCCTGGCCACATCTGTTGGGATCGCAATGGGATCATATTTAAAAATATGGAAGTAAGTCAGAGCTTCAGAGCTTCCATGTGGACGCCATGCCTGGACACGGTCACTTTAGAACAAACCGTTCTCTACACAGGCATCAAGGGAGTTGGTGTGCTACAATATTGTTGTGTTTAAAGTTTGAGTAAATTTATATTAATAGTTTTAATGCTTTTCTTAAGGGCTAATACACACAGCACTATTCTGAATGATCATTGTTCAGAACTCCCCCATTCATTTCAGTGGGGTAAACGCATGCAGTGTTTTTTGAAACACTCAGAGTGAGTAAATCACTGCTTGCACAACTGTTAAATGCTGCGTTTATTGCAGTGATCTATCACTATTTATATGAAAAAAAGCTGCCATAGTTTTCACTAGTGATTAAAGAAAACTAATGCAGATCTAGTAAAAATTGGGTAGAAAAATGCTGCCAAAACCACAGCGTTTAGCCGCAGACAGAAAAAGCTATGTGTCCACTTTGCTTTTTACCTGCTTTTTTGCTGCTTTTTCAACTGCAGCGTTTAATGCCAAAATGGATGTGTTCTGCTTTTCAAGCAAAGTCTATGGGAATTTGGGTTTCTTGTGCACACTATGCTGTTTAAAATGCTGCCTTTTTGTGGCAGAAATTTAGGCAAAAACTCTGCTTTTCAAAGAAGCAACATGTCAATTGTTTTTGCCATTTGCGTTTTGAACTGCAAAGCAGAGTTTTTGCCCATTTTCTGCCACAAAAAGGCAGCATTTTGAACAGCATAGTGTGCACAAGAAACCCAAATTCCCATAGACTATGCTTGAAAGCAGAACACATCCTTTTTAGCATTAAACGCTGCAGTTGAAAAAGCAGGTAAAAAGCAACGTGGACACAGCCTAAGGCTATGTGCGCACGTGGCGTCGGAGTACCTGCAGTTTATTCTGCACGTTTTCCTTCCCTTGGTTTTTGACCAAATGGCTTTTGACCATTTTTTAGCTCTAAAAACGCATGCGTTTTTACCGCGTTTTTAGTGCGTTTTTAGCGCTTTTTACCTGCGTTTTCACCTGCGTTTCTGCAGATGCGTTTTGTAGATCAAGACACTGAGAAATAAAGTTGAAATAGTCAAAAAGAATGAAAAAAGAAAAAAAGTATAAAATTAACTTTTAATAAAACTATATGGGAAATTATCAATTTTAATGAAAAAATAGTGGTTATGCACATTTTATCAGAAAAATAGGGGAAGTTTATAATTTTTTAACATTTAAATTTTCGGTTATTGTGTGTGTGTAAAGGAACATTAGAACCCATTAATTTTTGTCCATAAAAGCATGTGTTTTTGGAGCCAAAAACGCAGTGGAAAAGCAGGTAAAAAGCATGAAAAACGCAGGAATTGTGATTTTGGTTGCGTTTTGCCATTTCTCATTGACTCCAATGTTAAGGAAACGCTGCAGAAATGGCAAAAACAACTGACATGCTGCTTCTTTTTAAGCATGGTTTTTGACCACAAATATGCAAATTAAACGCTGCAGAAAAAAAAGCAAAGTGCAGACAGGATTTCTTCTTTTCCCATAGACTTTGCTGGCAATCAAAAAGCATGCGTTTTAGCGCAAAAACGCTGCTGCTAAAAACGCTGCAGAAAAGCGGAAAAAAACGTAACGTGCGAACATAGCCTAATACTCACTTTATAGTGACATACTGTATTTTTCGGACTATAAGACGCACTTTTTTTCCCCCCCAAATGTTGGGGGTGCGTCTTATGGTCTGAATATAGGGCTGCGGCTGGGAATCAGGGTGCTGCGGGTGGAGCGGGCCATTGGGGGCACGAGAAGGCTGCAGCAGCGCCTGCCGTGACCACGTGGGCCCGCTCATTACATATGCACTCCCATCCTCCCGACCATCATCTCTCAGCACAGAAGCCGGCGCTGACAGGTGGGCGGGATGATGGGCGGGCGGTGCGCGCATAATTAACAGTCGGCTGTGATCACCCCTGGCAACTACAGCCTGGAGTAATCATGTGCTGCTGTATTCACTGCCCCCCCGCTCATCATTATCAGCGCGGGGGCAGTGAATAAGTACGGAATACACACCGGCCACTTCCGTGCAGCATCGCAATCTCCTCCAGTCTGCCAGTCACCTGATCTGTGTAGAGAGCGGTGAGCACAGCGATGACGTCATCGCTGTGCGCGCCGCTAGTCACGCAGATCAGCTGGCCGGCAGACAGGAGGATAAGCGATGCTGCAGGGAAGTGGCCGGTGACAGCTCCATATAGATCAGCGGCGCTTCTGCCGCCACAGACAGGGGGAGGAGCGATGCTGCATTGAGCGAGGAAAGGTGATTATAAACATTTATTGTTTTTTGTGTGATACAGGATATATGCCATATAGCAGGATGAGGGTATTGAGCAGGATGGGGGCCATATAGCAGGATGGGGTATATAGCAGGATGAAGGCATATACCAGGATGGGGTACCTTAGCAGAGAATTTGGGGGCATTACACCCATAACAGTGTCAGCAGCAGATCCTTGCCCCATAACAATGTGTCATGACCACATTTTTTGCTTTAAAATTTTATTTTCCTCCTCTAAAATCAGAGTGCGTCTTATAGTCCGAAAAATTCGATAGTTTTATCTCAAGTGTACTGTAAATCTTTATTTTTATTACCCATCTTCCTTAATATTATCAGTATTTTTCTCACACAGCAATGGCTGCTACTTTTCAAAGAACAGCATCTTATAGTATATGCTGTTGTAATCCTTTTGAAAAAACTGGACACAACAAGAATAAAAAAAATCTTAGGCCTGTACAAGATTGGATGTTTCATATAAATCCATCAAGCAATGCAGGCATGAAAATTTGTGACAGTTGTAGAAAGCAACATGCAAAAGAGAAAAATACTTTGCAGGCAAACATTTTCGAAGAACCTGTTACTTCCAACACAGAGGATTTTATAAATCCTGATTTAACAACACAGTATTTGAATAAATCACTATCTAACATCGAAGAATCGCCCATTGCAAAAAACAAACATTATCCAGGATATTGCTAACAAAAATTAGAAAAAGTTACAAAAAAAAATTAAATCCTTAATCTGGCAGGTGAAACAGTAGAGGGTGAAGGAAAAAAAATGACACTGATTCAGAGATCATTCTGCAGCTTAAAGCTAAATTTAAATCTACCCATAGCAGAAGTGAACAGTTCATGATACTGACTACACTACCGAAAAGTTGGTCCCAAGTTGAATCTCTGCACAAATATAACCAAGAACACAAGTAACACACGCAATTTTTCACAAACATACATTTTTCTTCCTAATTGCGCAACAAAATTTTTGAATTTAATTTCTCCAAAACAAAATATAAAGAAACAGTCTTGTGACAAATCAAATGAGAGCCGCTACAGTTCTGAGAAAAATGATGCCACCTCCCACTTCTTTAATTTTACTTCTAGCCTGAGATATGATAAAAAAAAATGTAAAGCCATACCAGGCCAAAATTCACACTTTTTTAAAACTTTAAAAGCCTGTAAAAAAATTAACTGAAAGAAAAAAGTTAAACTTTTAATTTGTAATTAACTAGTTGTACTTCATAAAAAAAAAAAAAAACGTCAGGTAAAAAAAATTATTCATATTTCGATCACGTGACCTGTAATGACCCCATAAGACGAACATACCCGTCATGATTACTTCTAACTTAAAAGGATATTTTCATTTTTTTGAAGGTGGGATTGTCAGAAAATGAATGGAGCCTTGGAGTGCACTCAACTACTGATCCATTCAAGGATTTCAAGTCCTGTTCTTGGGAATGGTGTGGCTCACAGTGGTTTCAGGCCATGTGCGCATGTTGCGTTCAGTACCTTGCAGAAATGAACGCATCCTCTGGCAGAATTTGTCATTGTCAGATTTGGTTTGACCACATAAGCGCAGGAAATACGCAAGGAAATACGAAATAGCTTTTTTGCCGCATTTTAACCGCGTTTTACATGCATTTTCAGTGCTTAAATTGAGATGCGTTTTCAATACAAATACACAAGTAAATAAAGTTTGAACGTTCAAACAGTAGGAAAAAATTGAAGAAAAAAAAAAGTAATACATTTTAAATCAAACACTATAATGATAATTTACCAAAAATGAATAATGAGATTTAATAATTATGTTCAAAATAAAGTAAAAGCATTGTTTTACTTATTTTTTAAAGTCGGAATGGATGTGAGGGCAAATGTAAACCTCTTGACCTCACTATAATGCCAAAAACGCATGCTTTTCTTTTGTCAAAAAAGCATATGTTTAGCATCAAAAAAGCATGTAAAACGCTAGAAAATTCTTTTAGGATGTGTTTTGATAATTCTCATTGAAGTCAATGTTAGTAAAATGCTGCCAAAATGGCAAAAACTATTGACCTGTTGCTTCTTCAAACGCAGAGTTTTTGACAAATTTTAGGCAACTAAAACGCTGCGTTTTTAAAAGCATCGTGCGCACAATAAATCCCTATTTTCCATAGACTGCCTGGAAATCAAAACGCATGCAATTTTGCGTTAAAACGCTGCAGCTCAAAACGCTGCAGAAATGCATGAAAAAAACGCAACGTGCGCACATAGCCTCATAGTGTTTAAGGTAGACTTAAGTCCATAGAGTTCAACCCATGACCTAATATAACATGTTGATCCAGAGGAAGGCAAAACACCCCATGGGGCAGACAGTAAGTGCCACATTAGGGGAAAAAATTCCTTCCCGACTCCACATACGGCAATCGGACTAGTTCCCTGGATCAACGCCCAGTCACAGAATCTAGTGCATATAGATAGTAATATTCTATTTCTCAAGAAAGGAATCCAAGCCTCTCAAATTTTGTTAGTGAATCAACCATTACAAC
This sequence comes from Anomaloglossus baeobatrachus, assembly GCF_048569485.1. Lineage (NCBI taxonomy): Eukaryota > Metazoa > Chordata > Amphibia > Anura > Aromobatidae > Anomaloglossus > Anomaloglossus baeobatrachus. The sequence goes on along the minus strand of NC_134357.1, from coordinate 63,688,667 downwards.
ATTATGTGGCAGAGAGTTCCATTATTATTATTATTATTATTTATTATTATAGCGCCATTTATTCCATGGCGCTTTACAAGTGAAAGAGGGTATACATACAACAATCATTAACAGTACAAGACAGACTGGTATAGGAGGAGAGAGGACCCTGCCCGCGAGGGCTCAGTCTACAGGGAATGGGTGATGGTACAATAGGTGAGGACAGAGCTGGTTGCGCAGTGGTCTACTGGGCTGAGGGCTATTGTAGGTTGTAGGTTGTAGGCTTGTTGGAAGAGGTGGGTCTTGAGGTTCCTCTTGAAGCTTTCCACGGTAGTGGAGAGTCTGATGTGCTGCGGTAGAGCGTTCCAGAGTATGGGGGATGCACGGGAGAAATCTTGTACACGATTGTGGGAAGAGGAGATAATTACTGATCAACCAGTTCTCACTTATTTTATAGATTGTTGATAATTTACTCCAGGTGGGAGGAATATCCTTTTAATAATTCTTGATTGATAAATCATGGTAATCGCACAGGCACTGCTTCAGTACCCAAGCTGCCAGCTGAAAGGGGCCAACTGATAGAATTAGCTGGACTCAAGATAAATCTTCTAGGGATCAGTGCGAACACTAATCCTTGGGATGCATGTTGTGTATCATTGCATCTGTAATGATAGATCATTATCCCTCACAGTTAACAAAACCAAACCGCAAAAAACAATTCCAGAATTTTACGATTTTAATTCGTCCTGTCTCCCCAAAAAACGAAATTATCAAAAACTCATAGTATCAATAAAAACTAGAGCTTGAAACAAGTGTTTGTACAGCTCTGTAACCAAAATATGGCCACCTTCCCTCGCCAACAGGTTTGTTGTTGGTGTTTTGTTTTTTTTTTATAACTTTCCTGTGCAAAAGTAGAAAAAAATAAATTTGGAATTGTATGGACTCACAGTAAAGTAAATGTGAAATATACCACACGATGAAAACTAAAAATTAAAATAATTCCTGGTGTATGTGTTTTTCTGTTCATCTCTCCCAAAATGATGTGAGCCAAAAAAACATATGTATCCTAAAATTACACCTTGTACTGCAAAAAAACAAGCGCTCGCGGCACAGTCTCAAAATGTGTGATCTTTTTCATGGTAAAACATAAAAAAACTGTATAAAAAAAAATAAATTTTTATGTGATGACATAAAAAAACAAACAACTAAACCTAAAAAATGTATATAAACCTTTGCCATGTAGTAGTCTTTACAGCTCACTTTAACCCCTTCACGACATGTGACATATTTATGGCATATGTTGTGTCTCTGTCTTTGATGTGGGCTCGGACACCAAGCCCACATCTTTCCCTGCACATGTCGGTTAATCTGATCAGCCATCAAGTGCCTCTAACACCTGGGGGTGGATCTAAGATCCGTCCACCTTTTGTTAACCAGTTAAATCTCGCTTTCAATCTCTGACAGTGGGACTTAACACACACTGGCAGGGAGCATGTCATTCACTGCACCCATCAATGAGATCCCTGGGCGCCAAAGGGTTGTCATGACAATCGGGGGGGTCAGCTGAAGACCCTTATATTACGATGCTCCTGTGAACTCAGGCTGCGAGGCAGCATTCATAGGAGATTAGAAAAACAGAGACCAAGTAGAGCGGACCTCATATTTGTTGTAATATACATGGACCCCATAGAATACATTCAAAAACTTGTGAACAAGAAGGGGTATTTATCATGGTTTTTTTTTAAAGTAAAACTACTGTACCACAGTTGTGAAAAAGTATACAGTTTTTATTACAAAAAGTGCAAATATCAAAAATCACATGTGATGACAGTTAGTAGTTAGACATACATAGTTAAAATCCAATTAGATGAGACAGAGAGAGAAAAAGGTCCCAGGGAGGGAGACAGACTACCCCTTAACTAAACTGGTAAGAAAGTAGTATTACTATATCCCGGGGGGGGGCATATAAGTAACCAAAGGATATCAATAGTATACCCCCTGGGCTAGTGGAATGGTGGAATGTCCATACATTAAACAGTAACCAACAGGATAAGGTCCAGATCAGGGCCTGAATACACCAGTATGTAACACCACCAGAATAATCTCAGAGGAAAAAAAAACCAAACCAAAAAAAAAAAACCGGGTTCACATGTGAGGCTGACAGACTCCCTTTCTGGGTGCTATACATACCACAGGTAGGTCCTTCAGGTGCCATTTTACCCACCACTATATGACTTTTTTTTTTTTTTTGCCTCTGAGATTATTCTGGTGTATTCAGGCCCTGATCTGGACCTTATCCTGTTGGTTACTGTTTAATGTATGGACATTCCATCACTCCACTAGCCCAGGGGGTATACTATTGATATCTTTTGGTTACTTATATGCCCCCCCCCCCCGGGATATGGTAATACTACTTTCTTACCAGTTTAGTTAAGTGGTAGCCTGTCTCCCTCCCTGGGACCTTTTTCTCTCTCTGTCTCATCTAATTGGATTTTAACTATGTATGTCTAACTACTAACTGTCATCACATGTGATTTTTGATATTTGCACTTTTTGTAATAATAAAAACTATACTTTTTCACAACTGTGGTACAGTAGTTTTACTTTAAAAAAAACATGATAAATACCCCTTCTTGTTCACAAGTTTTTGTATTCATAGGAGATTTGTGATTTGTGCTATACAGAGCAATGCTGATGCACTGCAATGTATAGTACGAGTGATAGGCCAGAATCACACTTGCTAGTGCCTCGCGTGTAACTCGCGCGAGTCTCTCATGGTAGAACCCGATATGGCCGCACACTATGCATACAGGAGCGTCTGAGCTGCATAGAGATACATGCAACCGACCCGCTCCTGTCAGGGGAGTGTGCGGCCATGCCGGGTTCTACCATGAGAGACTCGCGCGAGTTACAGGCCAGGCACTAGCAAGTGTGATTCTGGCCATAGGATGATTGCAGCTTCAAGTCCCCTAACGGAACTGGTTTAATTAAAAAAAAAATTAAAATTAACCCATTTCTTGCCAAATTAGCAATTTTAATTTTTTTTTATTAAATTACAGATTTGTAATGATTTGGGTCCTAATGTATCAAACAACATTTGCCAAATTTTGAAAAAATTTGGAAAAAAACTTGAAAATAGGTGTTTTGAAAGCTCTCTGGGTGGAAGAATATTCAATTAAAAATGACAATGACATGATTTCCTGTTTTGAAAACATTCATTTTACAAACACAACACAAAAAATTGGACCTAATTATAAAATCTTAGTTGCTCGAAGCAAAAGATTAGGCGTTCCAAAAAAATGACATTGGTAAATAATGGGTTAAAAGTATGAAATAAAAAAATTAATTGCCCCATTTTGCGCCATTAAAAATAAAAAAATCACATTTGGTATAGCTAAGTTCAGAAATGTATGATCTATCAAAATATAAAGTAAATTGATTGGTAAAGGGCGTAACGAGAAAAAAGATCAAAATGCCAGAATTGTTTTTTGTTTTTTTTTTGTCGCCACAGCATTGTCATAAAATACAAATAAGGCCCAGTGCCCACACTGTGTAGTTTTGATGTGTATTTTCAGAAATCTGCCGCAAAATCTGCGTGTCCATTGTGAAGCCAGCAAAGTCTATGAGAATTCAGAAGTGCTGTGCCCACGTTGCTTATTTTTCACTTGCATATTTGGTGCAGAAAAAAAAATCTGCACCAAATATGCAAGGGAAAAATACTTAACGTGGGCACAGCACTTCTGAATTCTCATAAACTTTGCTGGCTTCACAATGGACACGCAGATTTTGCGGCAGATTTCTGAAAATACGCATCAAAATCCGCAGCGCGGGCACAAGGCCTAAGAGGCGATCAAAACGTATCTATCCCAAAATGGTATCAGTAAAAACCTCAGCTCAGGGCGTAATAAATAAGCCCTCACACAGCCCCATATCCAGAAAAATAAAAATGTACAGGCCGCTTTACATGCAACGACATCGCTAACGAGATGTCGTTGGGGGTCACGGAATTCGTGACGCACATCCGGCCTCGTTAGCGATGTTGTTGCGTGTGAAACGCACAAACGACTGGTAACGATCAAAATTACCTGATCGTTGACGTGTCGTTCCTTTCCCGATTATCGTTGCTGTTGCAGGACGCAGGTTGTTTGTTGCTCATGCGGCAGCACACATCGCTCCGTGTGACACCGCAGGAGCGAGGAACATCACCTTACCTGCGGCCGCCCGCAATGAGGAAGGAAGGAGGTGGGCGGAATGTTCGGCCCTCTCATCTCCGCCCCTCCGCTTCTATTGGGCGGCCGCTTAGTGACGCCGCTGTGACGCCGAACGAACCGCCCCTGTAGAAAGGCGGTTCTCCGGCCACAGCGACGTCGTTAGGCAGTTAAGTATGTGTGACGGGGACTAACGATATTGTGCACCACAGGCAGCGATTTGCCAGTGACGCACAAACGACGAGGGCGGGTATGATCGGCAGTGACATCGCTAGCGATGCCGCTGTGCGTAAAGTGGCCTTTACAGGTCTTGGAAATTGCCGCTGAAGGCTGAAAAGTTGTTTTTTTTTTCCACCTCTTGTTTGTTATCTACAGTCATGGCCAAAAGTTTTGAGAATGCTACAAATATTAATTTTTTACAAAGTCTACTGCTTAAGGTTTTCTAATGGCAATTTGCATATACTCCAGAATGTCATAAAGAGTGATCAGCTTAACAGCAATTACTTGCAAAATCAATATTGGCTAAGAAAATGAACTTTAACCCCCAAAACACATTTCAACATCATTGCATTCCTGCCTTAAAAGGAGTAGCTAACATTGTTTTAGTGATTGTTCCATTAACACAGGTGTGGGTGTTGATGAGGACAGGGCTGGCGATCAATCAGTCATGATTAAGTAAGAATGACACCACTGGACACTTTAAAAGGAGGCTGGTGCTTGGTATCATTGTTTCTCTTCAGTTAACCATAGTTATCTCTAAAGAAACACGTGCAGCCATCATTGCTCTGCACAAAAATGGCCTAACAGGGAAGAGTATCGCAGCAACAAAGATTGCACCTCAGTCAACAATCTATCGCATCATCAAGAACTTCAAGGAGAGAGCTTCCGTTGTTGCCAAAAAGGCTCCAGGGCGCCCAAGAAGGACCAGCAAACGCCAGGACCATATCTTAAAACTGTTTCAGCTGCGGGATCGGACTACCAGCAGTGCCGAGCTAGCTCAGCAATGGCAGCAGGCTGGTGGGAGTGCTTCTGCACGCACTTTGAGGCGGAGACTGCTTGAGCAAGGCCTGGTTTCAAGGAGGGCAGCAAAGAAGCCACTTCTCTCCAGAAAAAACATCAGGGACCGACTGATATTCTGCAAAAGGTACAGGGAGTGGACTGCTGAGGACTGGGGTAAAGTCATTTTCTCAGATGAATCCCCTTTTCGATTGTTTGGAACATCTGGAAAACAGCTTATTAGGAGAAGAAGAGGTGAGCGCTACCACCAGTCTTGTCTCATGCCAACTGTTAAGCATTCTGAAACGATTCATGTGTGGGGTTGCTTCTCAGCCAAGGGAATCGGTTCACTCACAGTCTTGTCTAAAAACACAGCCATGAATAAAAAATGGTACCAGAATGTCCTCCAAGAGCAACTTCTCCCAACTGTCCAAGAGCAGTTTGGCGCCCAACAATGCCTTTTCCAGCATGATGGAGCACCTTGCCATAAAGCAAAGGTGATCACTAAATGGCTCATGGAACAAAACATAGAGATTTTGGGTCTATGGCCTTGAAACTCCCCAGATCTTAATCCCATTGAGAACTTGTGGGCAATCAAGAGACGGGTGGACAAACAAAAACCAACAAATTCTGGCAAAATGCAAGCATTGCTTATGCAAGAATGGACAGCTATCAGTCAGGATTTGGTCCAGAAGTTGATTGAGAGCATACCAGGGAGAATTGCAGAGGTCCTGAAGAAGAAGGGTCAACACTGCAAATATTGACTTGCTGAATTAACTCATTCTGTCAATATAACCTTTTGGTACTCATAATATGATTGCAATTATATTTCTGTATGTGATGTAAACATCAGACAAACACAATTAAAAACCAGAGGGCAACAGATCATGTGAAAATATCATTTTGGTGTCATTTTCAAAACTTTTGGCCATGACTGTATGTATTCATACTGACCTGCAGAATCATAATGCCAGGTCAGTTTTACCATGTACTGAACAAGGTATTAAAAAAGTAAACAATTGTGGAATTGCACTTTTTGCAATTTCACCGCACTTGGAATTTTTCCCATTTTCCAGTACATTTTATGATAAAATAAATTATGTCAATCAAAAGTACAACTCGTCCCGAAAAAAAACCAGGTCCTCGTATGGCTATATTGATGAAAAAATAAAAAAACATTATGGCTCTTGGAAGAAGGAAAAGAAAAAATTAAAGCTCAGAAAAACGGAAAATGGCCACAGCAAAAGGAGTTAACTCTACTTTTACAAACTCCTTTGCATGGCACAAATGGTTAGTGAATATGTCACAGATGTGTAGACGCAAATAGATTGACAAACGTGGGCCAATGTTTCGGGAAGTATTAAAGCTGTTCTTGTATTGCTGGTATTAATGATTGTGAATCATATTTACCAAACTTTTAATTACTACTTGAAATACCTTAAGTTTACGGCTATAACCACAGCTTTTATGACTGTAGTATTTGAATAATTTGCAGTATCTCATTTACTCAGATAAGGCCCAGACTTGCCTTGGCAACATTACAATAGTCTATGTTCTTGTTTATATTATAGGTGAAAAATAAATTAGTTTATATTCTGTAATTTACCACTTTTTGTTTGACTAATTTTACACAGTTGAGCAAAACGTAAGGCCATGTGCGCACGTTGCGTTCAGTTACTTGCAGAAATGAACGCATCCTCTGGTAGAATTTGTCAATGTCAAATTTGGTTTTGAACACAAAAACGCCGGAAATACGCATGCGTTTTTCTAGCGGTTTTGCCGCGTTTTGACCGCGTTTTACATGCATTTTTTGTGCTTAAAGTCAGATGCGTTTTCAATACAAATACACTACTAAATAAAGTTTAAACATTCAAACACTATGAAAAAAATGGAAAAAAGGTAAAAAAAAATCATGCTTTAAATCATACACAAGATAGCTAATTTTAATTTAAAGATTATTGTGATTTAATATTTATGTATAAAATAACGTTAAATTATTGTTTGACTCTTTTTTTTAAAGTTGGGCTGGATGGGAGGGCAAAAGGAAATGACCTCACTATAATGCCAAAAACGCATGCGTTTAGCATCAAAAATGTATGTAAAACGCTAGGAATTTGATTTAGGCTGCATTTTGATATTTCTCATTGACTTCAATGATAGCAAAACGCTGCCAAAATGGCAAAAACAATTGACATGTTGCTTCTTCAAACGTAGAGATTTTGACAAATTTTTTACAGCAAAAACGCAGCGTTTTTTTAGAGCATCGTGCGCACAAGAAAACCCTATTTCCTTTACACTTTGCCTGGAAAGCAAAACGCATGCATTTTTGCATTAAAACGCTGCAGTTCAAAACGTTGCGGAAACGCATGAAAAAAAGCAAAGTGCGCACATGCTAAATACTAACTTTTACCAGATGCATTAACATTTTCAAGAATATTTCATTGCTGCTATATTCCTGCTGTTTGTAATTTTTGCTGTGATATTAAACACAAATAGCAATAGTGGGGGCTCTCTACATCTGAAATACATATTATTGCCTTTTCTAGTTTATAAAAAAAAAAACAAGAAAAGGAAATAAATTCACACCTAAAATGTTCCATCAAGGGATCTAAATCAGAAATGATGGTCAAATAATTCAACATTTCATGTGACTGAACAATAAAAGCCATAACACTAAATTTCTAATAGTTCCAAAATATTAAATATTAAAAATGTAGCCAAAAGGAAAGTTGCAAGGGTAAAGGCTGCAGGCAGAGACTGGAATGGGGGAGAATATCTCTGTACTTAAAGATCTGATGGAACACGCCACGAATTTGGGTGGAGTCCGAAAGAACTGAAAACCTTTTTAAGTGCCTCCATGTGAAATCTGAGACCGAGGTACAGTAAAGGCTTTATAACGCAGCTGGAATGCAGGGGCATGAGGTCTAAAAAGTAAAAAGAAATCATTTCTACTATTTCTTACATTTTTTGTATTTTTAGTTTTAGGTTTTAATTATGCTTATTGATTTGTTTATTAATGTGGCAATTTGTTACTAAATACAATTAAAATGTCGTTTTTTGTTTTTTTTTTTAACAAATTGAAATTCACAAGTTGTACAGTATATTAAGTGTTTAGTGAAGTCAAATTTGACTTGGCAAATCTCTAAATAACCTGGTTAAAGGAAATCTGATAATTTTATGGTGTGATTTTTTTTTTTTTTTTTTAGCCTGTTATATAAATGTTTTTCTTTTAAAAACTCAACCTTGGAAAGCTACTTCACCAAACAACAGCTAGGCTGTTATAAAAAAAGTAAAGCAAAATGAAAATAAATGAATAAAAATAATGCAGTTCTTAAGGTAAAAATATAAACTTTGTCTAAAAAGGTGTTTCTATGTATATGATGAATGCCAAAGATGAGCACTTAATGTAAAATCCCCAAAATGTCAGATTTCCTGTTCAATTGTATGAATGGCATATTTGGGTGCTATATACTGTAAAGATTTCATGAGCCTTGCCTGGATTAATTTTCTACTTTTTAATTATTTTTTTTAATGAATTCAACATATTACCTTTATTATTTTGTAATTGGGTATAAATGGAAAATTAAGTGCTTTAAACCCCCCCTCCCCTCCATCTACTTTTGGAAATGTTGCACATACATTGTATATATGTACATGAGTAAATCTATGTATGCATGCTGTCAATATGGAAGAAAAAAGTAAATTGAAACAATCAATAACCCCTTTGGCAGCACAGCCAGCTTTGGCCTATACAACAGACTTTTTTGGTCATGTTCTAGGACCATAACTTTATTTTTGCAGCAACAGTCATATGACTTTTTTTAGACTAGTTATATTTATCATTGGAATCTTTAGGCTGTGTTCACACAGGGCTTTTTTGGCAAGCTTTTTCCTGACCAAAACCTAATCTTGTGGCAGGAAATCTCCTTTCAGTCATCTGCGTTTTTGGTGCGTTTTTTCTAAAGAAAAAATTAAGAGGTATCAATGAAAAAAATGTTGGAAAAAACGCTGCAAAGAATTGACATGCTCATTCTTTGACATCTGCAGCAAAAATGCAGGTATTTAACAGAACAGTCAGGAAATAAATCTGCAGTGTGTGTGTGTGTGTGTGTGTGTGTGTGTGTGTGCGTGTGTGTGCGTGTGTGTGATTTCAGAAATCTCAGACTTTGTTGGGACTGTAAAAAGCAGTGTTTTATTAGCATGGATTTGCATAAAACCAAGTCAAATCTGCAGCTAAAAATCGCTGCAAGAACCCTTATAGTGTTCCTAAAACTTAATTGTTTATTAAACTTTTTTGTGAAGGAATATCACAATTTTTCAAGGTTTTTTTTTCCCCCGTGTTTTTTTAAATTTTATGCAGTATGGCTTTTTTTTGCACAGTCATTTTTATTCTTTAGGTCAGTATGAATATAGTGATAACAACAAATTTGTAATAGTTTCATTATTTTGTACAATACACACTTGTAAAAAAAAAAAAAATCACGTTTTGCTCGCCATGTGCAAAGAGTCATAAGTTTTCCATTTGTGTGTCAGCGTAGTTGTACAAGGGTGTATTTTTTTTATTTATTTTTTTGTGTGTGGCAAGCGGTAGGTTTTATTGGTACCATGCTTTCTTACTTGTGACCTATTTGTTTATTACATTCTAAAAGAATAAATTTAGAATTAAATTCTGGAAAAAAAACAACAACAAACCACTGTTGATGTTGTGGTCAAGTACCCTTGCAAGTCATCTTGCACGCAGACCACGCTGATGTTAACAATTTCAAATGAACTGTGGGGGCACTTGGGTGCATCTCACCATCTTAAATGTGCTTGAAATTGTTTTGAAGTCATCCGATTCTTAGGCTACATGCGCACGCTGCTTCTTTTTCGTGTTCACAAACTGCAGCCAAAACTGCAGCCAAAACTGCACCTTGTCAGAGAGAGCCTCGAAATGTCACAAAAAATGTAGGTGCTTTTTTGGTGCGTTTTTGCTGCTTTTTTGGTGCATTTTTGGCTGCAGTTTTGTCAACAATTGTTTCATGTATTTTTCAGTTCCAACAAGCCCATAAAGCTTGTTGAATTGAAAAAAAAATAAATTAGAAATAAATAAATAATTAAAAAAAAACGGCGTGCGGTCCCCCCCAATTTTAATGCCAGCCAGATAAAGCCATACGGCTGAAGGCTGGTATTCTCAGGATGGGGAGCTCCACGTTATGGTGAGCCCCCCAGCCTAACTATCAGTCAGCAGCCGCCCAGAATGGCCGCATTCATTAGATGCGGCTGTTCTGGGACAGTACCCGGCTTTTCCCGATTTGCCCTGGTGCGTTAGCAAATCGGGGTAATAAGGAGTTATTGGCAGCCCATAGCTGCCAATAAGTCCTAGATTAATCATGTCAGGTGTCTCCCCGAGATACCTTCCATGATTAATCTGTAAGTTACAGTAAATAAACACCCACCTGAAAAAATCCTTTATTAGAAATAAAAAACACTAACAAATTCCCTCATTCTCCCATTTAATAAGCCCAACAAAGCCCTCCATGTCCGGCGTAATTCAGGATGGTCCAGCGTCGCTTCCAGCTCTGCTGCATGGAGGTGACTGGAGAAGCAGCAGACACCGCCGCTCCGGTCAGCTCCACGCAGAAACTGAAGACAGCCGCGCGATCAGCTGAGCTGTCACTGAGGTTACCCGCGGCCACCGCTTAATCCAGCGGTAGCCGCGAGTAACCTCAGTGACAGCTCAGCTGATCGCGCTACTGCGTGGAGCTGACAGGAGCGTGGAGGACGGGACTATCAGCGGCGGCGGTGGCAGCGAGAGGGGTCCATCATCTCCCCTGTGCGTGCACGCTGGGGACAGCGGTACTTCGGGGAACACGTGGAGGACGGGACTTTCAGCAGCGGCAGCGAGAGGGGGATGGACATTGGCAGCTGAAAACATTGATTTCTCCCTCTCGCTGCCGCCGCTGATAGTCCTGTCCTCCACATCATCTCCCCTGTGCGTGCACGCTGGGGACAGCGGTACTTCGGGGAACACGTGAAGGACGGGACTATCAGCGGCGGCAGCTAGAGGGAAAAATCAATGTTTTCAGCTGCCAATGTCCATCCCCCTCCCGCTGATAGTCCCATCCTCCACGTGTTCCCCGAAGTACCGCTGTCCCCAGCGTGCACGCACAGGGGAGATGATGTGGAGGACGGGACTATCAGCGGCGGCAGCGAGAGGGGGATGGACATTGGCAGCTGAAAACATTGATTTTTCCCTCTCGCTGTCGCCGCTGCTGATAGTCCCCGTCCTCCACATCATCTCCCCTGGGGACAGCAGTACTTCGGGGAACACGTGGAGGACGGGACGGGACCACTTGCCTGACCTCACTTCCTGACAAATCACCTGCGTTTTTGGTACCAAAAACGCAGGTAAAAGACAGGTAAAATGCACCACTTTTGATTAGCATGCATTTTTCCTGCGTTTTTGATGCCCTCATTGATTTCAATGGGTGACAAATGTTGACAAAAACGCAGGAAGAATGAACATGCTGCATTTTTTTTGTCAGAAACTTTTCACAAAAAAAACGCTGACAAATAAACTGCAATGTGCGCATGACAAATCTGATTTCTCATAGACTTTGCTGGGAAGTCAGATGTCAGAAAGTTCTGCTGACAAAACTGCAGCCAAAAAAGCAGCAAAAAAGCAGCAAAAAAAGCAGCGTGCGCATGTAGGCTTAAGGACATTGTTCACAATGAAGCGGTAATCAGTGTGTGATGTGGCAAAAGGATGTCCACTTCTTTGCCTTTCTGTGTCGCTACCAGTTATTCTGTATCTCTGTTGCAACCTAATGGTAACACTCTGAGCTCAGTGGCCACTTCCGTCTGAGAACATGCTGCTTGAAGCCTCGCAATGGCGGAGTATTGTTGATCAATTAGTTGTCGTCTTAGTCTCATGATATCAAAATGTGAAGGGGATGATGAAGAGGACTGTTTACATACCAATTCTAATTGAAGCCTGAAATTTATTGGGCGATTCATGGATCAAACACCTGATGTGAGTTTTGCCATTTAGATCCTTGTTAGAGTACAGCAAATTGTGCAAAACGTACTGAACATTGAACAGTTGGACATGTGGATTCAGAAGTTTAGAGGTCACATTAAGGTCAGCTGAAAAGGTTAAGTATGTATTAGCATCATCCTGAAATTTGACCTGCTAAATATCCCTAACGTTTTGTAAATGTGTGTGTGTGTGTGTGTATATATATATATTAATAATAATTAGGGATGATCGAATACTTCGATTATTCGGCTTTACGAATATTTTCCGAATACTTCGTCGCTATTCGACTATTCGATGCACAATGTAAGTCTATGGGCGTGTGTGACGGGTGATGCATCGTGAAACTCGCGGGAGATACAAGCAAAGCCATCGCAAGTGTGACACTGGCCTAACTCTGAGGACTAGTTTTTCCAGCAGGACAATGCACCATACCCCAAATCTAGGTCAATCAATGTGTGGATGAAGGTCCACCACATCAAAACCCTGTCATGGTCAGCCCAATCTCCAGACCTGAACCCCATTGAAAACCTCTGGAATGTAATCAAGAGGAAGATGGATAGTCATAAGCCATGAAAGCTGTGATTAAAAATCAAATCATGGTTATTCCACAAAATATTGATTTCTGAACTCTTCCTGAGCTAAAACACTATTATTGTTGTTTCTAAATGATTATGAACTTGTTTTCTTTGCATTATTTGAGGTCTGAAAGCAATGCATTTTTTGTTTTTTTGACCATTTCTCATTTTCAGAAAATAAGTACAAAATGTATTGCTTGACATGTCAGTAGTTTATAGAATAAAAAACAATTATACATTTTACTCAAAAATATACCTATAAAGAGAAAAATTCTGAAAAACTGAAAATTTTGCAGTGGTCTCTTAATTTTTGCCAGAGCTGTATACTTTTTTTTTATTTTTATAAATACATCACCAGGCAAAGCAAATAAGTTGGTTTTATAGTACAGGTCGTCGAGAACTCAGTGATGGCAAATATTTATTGTATTTTTTTTCTTTTTTACAAACCATTTTTTATTATTAAAACTTATTTGATTATGTTTTACTTTTTTTTTCATTTTTTTTTTTTACACTTTAGTTTTTTTTCATTCTTTTACAATACTTCCTGGTTCCATAAGAGGACTTGACTAGGCATTGGTAATACTCTATAGTACTTATGCACTGCAGTGGACTATCTAAACTGTCAGTATTTCACTGACCATTAGCCCATCAGTCCCCCTACCCCTGGTGGGATGTGATCGGCTGAGGGATATGGAAGACATAGAGGTCATTGGTAGGCCTCTTTGTTGCCATAGCAACCATTGGCACTCCACGATCGGACTGCAGAAGTGCAGATGGCCGGTAAAAGGAGCGTTCTCTCTTTGCCAAACTCTTGACTCTCTCTCACTCTTGAGAGGTTAACATGCTGGGATCAGAGACTTAGGCCGGTTTCACACATCCGGCTTTTTGCCGTTTTGCCGGATGCGGCACTGTCCCGTACAGTTAATACAGTACAGTGACAGCGCTGTAACTTCCGGGTCACATGCGCCGGTCACATGACAGCATGTGACCAGCGCTTGTTGCGCTGTCATTGTACTGTATTAACTGTACGGGACAGTGCCGCATCCGGCAAAACGGCAAAAAGCCGGATGTGTGAAACCGGCCTTATCAGACTTCAGCACTTGCTGTGTATGATAGACTGCACCTGCGGTTAATTGTATGACACCATGCCATCTCCCTGATGTAGCTGTATGTCGAAGGGCAGGAAATCACCTGCAGTCTGGAGATACAGTTGGGTAATTTTTTTGGACGGGTTAATCACCCGACCAAATGGAAGTTTTCAAAAGTATATGCAGAATTTGCAATGTTGTGTTGTTACTCGATATTTTAATAAAGCTGCACAAGCCAGTCTATGGGAGAAATACTAGTGCCGAGATTGGTGGTCTGTGCTTCATCTGCTTCATGTTTCCTGCAATAATATTTCTCATATACTTTAGTAGACCTGTGTCTTCCTCTGCACAATATGCGGTTCAGAACCACACTTCACAAATGGATCCACACAACTACCAGTATGATCAGGTTTTTCCTTGCATTAATTTTGATAAACCTCACAAATGATCATGTAACCTTTAAAGGTGTACAAGTGGCTAGAAAGGCAAAAAAGGGCAATAGGGTCCTAACTGTGTACAAATGGGAGAATGAGTGAGGGCGTGTGCTCATCAGATGGAACTGTGAGAGGCACAACTCCTGAAGAAGCGTAAAATAGGCGGCTGATGCGGCTCCACAGTGTACAGGGATCAAAGGATAGGAGACAATGGATGTAGTCCACGCTGCTGGTGATGCAATGGTGTTCAGAGCAGGGAGTGAAGAACATGCGGTTTATTGAAATCTATGCCTTTCAAAACCCATTGGTTTCTTCATCGGCACAAACTATCAATGATGGTTTGTCCTGATGAAAAAAAACTGGGTTTTGAAATACATGGCCTTCAATAACCCACTTATTCTCTCACTTCATTGAATCACCAGCAGCGCAGACTACATCCATTGTCTCCTATCCTTTAAAAGTTGAGATTAAAGATGGTGTAAAACGTTTGAGGCCAATGTTTTTTTTTCTCTTAAATGCATGGTTTTGAGGCCATTTTTTTTTGTGGGGGGCGTGGAGGGGCAATTGTGTTTTATTACAAATTTTGCACAGTTTGGTTTACACCCTCTGTTTTCCTGCACATTCAACTTTGATGTGGTCATAAATCTGAGGAGCTCAGAAAAAAACAGGAATAAAAAGATTAACAAGCGCCATGTCAGAACTTATAGCGGGCTGACTGACAGATTTTCAGGTAATTCATTATACAGCCGGCAATAGACAATTGAATACAGAGGATATATTTAGCAAACTGTGCACATTTTTTAGTGACAAATCATTTTGGCCTCAACTGCATTGATTTAGATAATTAAAAAAATAATTTAAAAAATTCACCCAAAGGTGGACAACACCATTATCCTCCAGTGTGGAGGAGAGAAATTGTCATGTGGACATCAACTGAGTACTATAACTGGGTGTCATTTATTTTCTAACACTGATATTCAGATAAAGATGTAAATGTTGAAAAGTTTTATTTATTTTCCATTTTTCAAATTGTCAAAGAACATCTAATAGAAGAATTTGGTAATTTAGCTCTAGGGTATATACACATGTTAAGTATTACAGCCCTTACTACATCAAAAATTGTTTTTCTTGGCAGGAAAAATGCTGTAAAAAGATGCGCATTTTGATATTTTATTCTGCATTTTTATCTAATTCATTAGAATGTGTGAAAGAATTGTCATGCTGCAGATTTGAAACGGCTTCTGCAAATAAAAAATAACCAGTGTGTGCATCACACTAGAAATTTCAATCACTTTCCTGGGATAGTTAAATCCTGTACTTTTTGCACCAAAACCACATGTGAACATACCATCGTAGACTGGGTATCCACACTGAGATCCTTGTGTTTTGACTGTGTGTATTTTCACTGTCAAAAACGCTGTGTCTTAGTTTCGGCAAAGAGGACGCGATTTCTAGAAATCTCCTGCCCACTGTGCTTTTTTCATGCTGCGTAAACTGAGCTGCGGTGCGAGATTTAAATTTGCAAAATGTCGAATTTCTTTCACAGGTACACTGAAAATCAGCAGGTAAAAAAACGCACATGCGTATTTAGTGCGTTTCAGCTGCGGAAATCAATTAAAAAAAATGTAGCTAATCAATAAAGTGGTAGTAGGAGATGTGGTATGATTAGACCATGGCCCTGTACCGGTCAGAAATAGCTGTTACACAGTACATAGCAGGGGCATATATATATATATATATATATATATATATATATATATATATATATATATATATATATATATATATTATTTAAATAATGTATATATACTGCTCAAAAATGTAAGGGGAACACTTAAACAACACAATGGTATTTTACTGTTCCCTTTACTTTTTGAGCAACACTATATATATATATATATATATATATATATATATATATATATATATATATATATATATATATATATATATATATATATGTGTTGCTCAAAAAAAGTAAAGGGAACAGGAAAATACCATTGTGTTGTTTAAGTGTTCCCTTTACTTTTTTGATCAGTATATATCTATATATATATATATATATATATACATTATTGAAATATAATATTATGTGTGTGTATATATATATATATATATATATATATATTTCTCAACACAGGAACATTTCCTTTAAACGCTTCAAAATCTGGAACTTACTCTTATTCCAATATCTATTGATTAAAATTAACTTTGTTCCTTGGAAAACCCCTTCACGTCATTTTTTTTATGCTGTCTGTTGCTCACTCTGAATTATGAAACTTTGAATCCAATGTGATCACTTTTTATTTGTTCTTTTTTTTTTTTATTGTGGACTATGCCAATGCATGCAATCAAAAAGAATAACCCACTGGAAAATGCATTCATAAATTGTATATTGTAAATTCAGTTTTACCCTTGCAAGTGAATGGATACATCCGGGGCATGTCTGAATGTAGGCTGCTTGGCTTTTCAGTCGGAAACCACCACCCTTCCCCCAACAGAATGCTTGTGTGAGCATAATGTAATGTGAGCCTTCCCTAAATAGTAACTGCAGTTCCTTAGTTTTTGTAATGTAGATTACACACTGCGAGTATGAACAGGCCAAGGGTAAATTCTGAAGCTGACAGTAATAGTAATACATTATAGTATACAGCCATGTAAAGGGAACAAAGTAAAAAATAATTTTTTTTTAACTAGAGATAAAAGTGGTGTAATAAAAACCATAACATAGTTTTGTAATAAATGTCATAACATACATATATTAAACATAAAAAATACACAAATATGTAATTTTCTTCAATAGAAAAAGTGCTGTAACTGATTTTCTCTACTTCACCAGAACATTCTCACACCTTTCTTAGAAAAATTGTTGGTTCTTCACCATTTATCATTGAACATGTATGACCAGTGTGATTAAGGCTAGTGCTAGAGAACGACTTTGGCTGTCACAATGACTTTTGCCGGGGGAAAAAATGGTCAGACGGATGGAGGAGCTTTAAAACTAGGATTTGTGGGTAGGGAGGGAAGTTGTGCAAAAAAGATAATCATAATCGAGTAGACAGTTAGTGAGTCAGTAGGGGTCAAGGCAGTTTCAACGGGGATAGGGACATGCAAGGAAAGTAGGAAAATGAGTAAAGAAGATGTAAGGCTATGTGCGCATGTGGTGACCACAAAGATGCATATTTTTGGTCTCAAAAAAACGCACCCTCGACATGCATTTTTTACCGTGTTCTACTGCGTTTGTGACTGCTTTTTTTGCTGAGTGCGTTTTTTTTTTAAGTCAAATCTGTTGACTGGAAGGGCTCAAAAATGCTGGCAAAATCACAAAGAATTGAGATGCTGCATCTTTGTGGTCATCACAAAGACGCGGCCAAAAAATAGCTGCAACGTGCGGACAGAAAAACTGAAATCTCATAGACTACTGGGTAAGGAAATGCATGCAGTTTTGGTACCAAAACTGCATAAAAAAAGACACAAAAATGCGGCAAAAAACGCAGAGTGCGCACAAGGCCTTAATAGTATTAAATGACTGCTGGTAAATGTAAGGAGCCTTGTAAACCACATGAATGAGTTGGAGACTCTTATGTCAGTGACGGATTACGATATAGTGGGCATTACGGGGACCTGGCTGGATGAGATCCAAGACTGGGTTATAAACGTAGAGGGTTACACCACAGTCAGAAAGGACAGGAAAGACAAAAAAGATGGAGGGGTTTGTTTATTTAGCAAATGTAACTTAAGACCTGTGCTCAATGATGACATTGGGGGAGCTGTAACAATGTAGAATCAGTATGGGTAAATGTACATGGGGAGAAAATAATGGAAAGTTGTTAATTATTATTTATTATTATAGCGCCATTTATTCCATGGCGCTTTACAAGTGCAAGAGGGTATACGTACAACAATCATTAACAGTACAAAACAGACTGGTACAGAAGGAGAGAGGACCCTGCCCGTGAGGGCTCACAGTCTACAGGGAATGGGTGAGGTACAATAGGTGAGGACAGAGCTGGTTGCGCAGTTGTCTACTAAACTGAGGGCTATTGTAGGTTGTAGGCTTGTTGGAAGAGGTGGGTCTTGAGGTTCCTCTTGAAGGTTTCCACGGTAGGGGAGAGTCTGATGTGCTGAGGTAGAGCGTAATGGGAGTTTGCTATAAGCCTCCTAACCTAGCTGAACAAGTAGAGGGTGAAATGCTACAACAAAGTGAAAAGGCAGCAAATAATAATCGGATTCTTATTATCGGGTATTTCAACTATCCAGACATTCAGTGGGACATAGAATCTTTGGGTTGTGCTAAAAGCTGCAAGTTCTTATCTACAATTCAAGACAATTACATTTCTCAGTTGGTAGATGAACTGACCAGGGGAGATAATTTTCTGGATTTGGTTCTGTCAAATAAAACAGATATTATTTCAGATTTATAGGTTTGGGAGCACTTGGTCAGCAGTGACCATTAAATGGTAAGTTTTAATGTCATAGTCAATAGAACACTTGAAAAGGGAAATGCTAAACCTAAAATTTTAGAAAAGCTAATTTCAACAAATTAAGGGAAGAGCTTAATCGTGTAGATTGGAACAATGTCATGATACCTGGGGATACGAACATAAATGTGGCAAGTTTAAGGATATACTACGGGAGTCCTGGAAAAACTTATATCCTCTGGTAATAAGATGTCCAGGAATAAAAAGAAGCCGCTCTGGATAATTAATACAGTACAATGTATAATATAACAAAAACAAAGGGCGTTCAAAATCTTGAAGTCTGAGAATACAGAAATAGCATTTCAGGAGTATAAAGATCTCAATAGGAAATGTAAAAAAAAAATCAAAGTAGCAACATTATCTACTGAAACAAAAATTGCCAAAGACATTAAAATAAACTCTAGCATTTGTTTTATAAATACATCAATGACCAAAGGAGAAAATAGGATGGTAGCAGTCCCATAAAAGATTATAACAAGATATAGAAAAAGCTGAGATATTAAACAGGCACTTTTCATCCGTGTTCACTAAGGAACTGACTTAATCATTCAACAAGGAAAAAATCAAAGCCCCTCCCCCGATATAACTAATTTAACACAAGAAGTACACCTGCATTTGAGTAAATTAATCACTGACAAATACCTCAGATGGCAGATGGCATTCATACATGGATATTGAGGGAATTGAGCTCCGTAATTGACAGACCGCTGTATTTAATCTTCTTAGATTCTCTCGTAACAGAGTTGGTGCCTCAGGATTGGAGAATAGCTGATGTGGTACCGATATTTAAGAAAGGTAAGCGGGTGGATCCAGGTAACTGTCCGGTAAGTCTGACATCAGTGGTGTGCAAGGTTTTTGAGGGCATTTTAAGAGATGACATGCAATGATACTGTATATTGGAATAATATAATAACAGACAACCAGCATGGATTCATGAAAGATAAGTCGTGTCTAACCATCATGTTGGGTTTCTATGAGGAGGTAAGTACAAATCTGGTTATTGGTAATACAGCTGATGTGATTTATTTAGACTTTGAAAAGGCATTTGATACTGTACCACATAACAATCTTGTAATGAAGCTCCAAATCAAGGACTAGAGGAAACTATAAGCAGATGGGTAAGGAATTGGCTAAAAGATAGGAAACTAAAGGGGGCTTTAGACGCTACGATATCGTTAATGTTTTATCGTCGGGGTCACGTTGTTAGTGACGCACATCCGGCGTCATTAACGATATTGCAGCGTGTGACACTTACCAGCGACCTTAAGCGACCTCAAAAATGGTGAAAATCGTTCACCATGGAGAGGTCGTTCCAAAACCAAAAATCGGTAATGGTTGATTATCGATGTTGTTCGTTGCTCCTGTGGCAGCACACATCGCTGTGTGTGACACCGCAGGAGCGAGAAATGTCTCCTTACCTGCCGCCGGCCGCAATGCGGAAGGAAGGAGGTGGGCGGGATGTTACGTCCAGCTCATCTCCGCCCCTCCGCTTTGATTGGCTGTCCGCTTAGTGACCTCGCTGTGATGCCGAACGTCGCTCCTCCTTGAGGGAGAGATTGTTCGGCAGTCACAGTGACGCCGCCGACCAGGTAATTGCGTGTGACACTGCCGTAGCGATAATGTTCGCTACGGCAGCGAACACACGATATCGCACACACGACGGGGGTGGGTGCTTACACGCTCGATATCGCTAGCAATTGCTAGCGATGTCGTAGCGTGTAAAGCCCGCTTTAGAGTATTTATAAATGGTACTTTCTCCAATTGGGCTATAGTCAGCAGTGGGGTGCCGCAGGGATTTGTACTAGGACCGATTCTCTTTAATCTCTTTATTAATGACCTCGTGGATGGGATTGATAGTAAAGTGTCAGTCTTTGCTAACTACACCAAACTATGTAGGTTATTAAAAACGGACCTTGATAGTACAATATTACAAAATGATCTGGATAAGATGTCAGAATGGGCAGATACTTGGCAAATGAGATTTAATGTTGATAAATGTAAAGTAATGTGCCTAGGATGGAGTAATCCTATTGCTGCATATACATTAAATGGAACTAAACTGGGGACTGCCTAACAGGAGAAAGACTTGGGGATTCTGGTTACAAGTAAGCTGACCAGCAGTACTCAATGTCAAGCAGCAGCTGTAAAAGCAAACAAGATTTTAGGGTGTATAAAAATAGAGATTAGATCCTGTGATCCCAATGTATTGTTACCCCTCTGTAAGTCACTTGTAAGGACACATCTGGAATATGGGATCCAGTTTTGTGCTCCACATTTTAAAAAGGTCATTCAGAAGATATTTCAAAGGTGGGCAACTAGATTATTGAAAGGAATGGAAGGCCTCCCATATGATGAGAGGTTGGAAAAATTGGATTTGTTTAGCTTAGAAAAAAGATGTCTCAGAGGAGATCTCATTTATATGTATAAATACATGTGTGTTGAATACACAGGACTGGCACATGACTTATTTCTTCCAAAGACCATACTAAGGACCAGGGGGCATTCACTCCGAGTGGAAAAAAGGCGATTCCAGCAGCTAAATAAAAAAGGGTTCTTTACAGTTAGAGTAGTCAGATTGTGGAATGCCCTACCACAAGAGGTAGTAATGGTTGACACTATATCAACTTTTTAAAAAAGGGGGCTGGATTATTTCCTCAGTACATACAACATTAGCGGTTATAAATGATTTAATGACAAAATATATAATTGGTGGAAGAAAGTTGAACTAGATGGACCTAGGTCTTTTGTCAACCTCTGTAACTATGTAAACCTTTCCTCAGTGCCGCTACTACATTAAAAAAACTACACTAACCTCCTATCTGAGTTATATTTTGTGACTTATTTGTTGAGATAGTGTAAATGTCGCTATTTGACCCCATCCACCTATGTAGCTCCATGACAGCGACAGGACCTAGAAAACTTTGTTCACGTCCCCGGTGTCACAGTCAAAGGTGCCATGTAGTCGTTGTCTTAATTTAGTAACTTACATGGACCAAAATATGTTTATTGTGTCATCATAAAAATAATTTACAAATGGATTGTTCAACCATCAATCTATCTGTTGTTTAATTTCACCTTTAGGCTACGTTCCCATGATGAGCTTTTGGTGAGTTTTTGATGTTGCAGAATGTATGCAGCATTTCTACATGTATTATGCTAATTAGGTCACGATCGCCATCTAGAGCTCAGTGTAAGTGATAGCCGTGCTCTGGCTGTCACAGCCAGGGATGGTGTCGACCCCATCCTGCATGTTTAGCCCTGTAATTGAGACAATCAATAGCAATCATAGCATTTAGGGGGCTGGGGGAGGGAATGCGCTCCCTTTTTCATGCGATCGGCACCCCGGCGATGTAATCATAGGTTCTGATCATTGCCATGGCAATCCGAGGGCAAATAATGACCTCTGGGTTTGCTGGCTCTGTCTACGATGGCCTGTTATACCCCACAGCATGGTCTAAAAGGCATTTTTGTCAATGCAATACTGACAGGTATAATGTATTGCAATGTATGTGCATTGCAAAACAGTATACCAGGGGTCAGAGTAATAAAAGTTAAAGTGCTATAGAGTAAAAAAGTGAAAAAAAGTAACTTTTTTTTTTAAATCACAAAAAAGATAAAACGATACCAATAAATACATATATTTATGTAAAAACAAAATAAGTACACATTTTGTATCACTGCGTCCAGAACAACTCATTCTATAAAACTGCTACACTATCTATCCCCTTCAGTGAACACTGTTAAAATATATAAAAATAAAACACATGACAAGAATGATGCTTTATCATCATACCGCCCCCAAAAAAATGGAATAAAATGCGATCAAAACATTGCATGTCAATAAAAATGGTATGGCTAAAACATTTGTTACCCTTGTGAAAATGCCAAAATTAGGGCAAAAATAACATTTATGTGGGAAAAATGTGGTTTCTTATTTTCACAGCTCAACATTAGTTATACTGTGAAGCACCTGTGGGTTCAAGATGCTCACCACACATCTAAATAAATTCCATGACAGGTGTAGTTTCCAAAATGGGGTCACTTATTGGGGTCTCCCCTCTTTAGGCACATCAGGGACTCTGAAATATGACATGGCATCCGCTATCTATTTCCGGCAATGTTGTGCTCCAGTTGTCTAATAGCGCTCCTTTCCTTCCGAATCCTGCCGAGCGCTCAAACAGTAGTTTCCCACCACATATGGGGCAACTGTCTACTTAGGAGAAAATACAGAACAGATTGGGCATTTTTTTATTACCCTTGCAAGAATTCTTAATTTGGGGCTAAAGCAATATTTTTATGGAAAAAAAGTATAACATTTTAATTTTCTTCCTACTACATTGTTCTAATTTCTGTGAAACATCCTAAAGGGTTACTAAACTTCTTGAATGTGGTTTTGAGAAATGAGGGTTGCAGTTTTTAAAATGGTGTCACTTTTCTGCATTTTCTGTCAATTTAGGCCACTCAAAATCATTTCAAATTTAATGTGATCCATTGGTTTTGTACATTTTGTTGGAAAGCTTAGAAATTGCTGATAAACATTTAACCTAACAAAAAAAAAAAAATATTTAAAAAAATGATGGTGAAGTGGCAAATTTTATTTTATGTGATATAACTATCTGGTTTAAGGTCATAAAAATTTGAAAATGGCAAAACTTTCATTTTTTTGTAAAATGTTCAATATTTTCATAAATAATGCACATTATATCAAACAAACTTTACCAATAAAATGAAGTATAACGTGTCATGAAAAAGAGTCTCAGAATCACTTTAATATACAGTGCTGGCCAAAAGTATTGGCACCCCTGCAATTCTGTCAGATAATACTCAGTTTCTTCTTGAAAATGATTGCAATTACAAATTCTTTGGTATTATTAACTTCATTTATTTTGCTTGCAATGAAAAAACACAAAAGAGAATGAAACAAAAATCAAATCATTGATCATTTCACACAAAACTCCAAAAATGGGCCAGACAAAAGTATTGGCACCCTTAGCCTAATACTTGGTTGCACAACCTTTAGCCAAAATAACTGCGAACAACCGCTTCCGGTAACCATCAATGAGTTTCTTACAATGCTCTCCTGGAATTTTAGACCATTCTTTTTTGGCAAACTGCTCCAGGTCCCTGTGATTTGAAGGGTGCCTTCTCCAAACTGCCATTTTGAGATCTCTCCCCAGGTGTTCTATGGGATTCAGGTCTGGACTCATTGCTGGCCACTTTAGTAGTCTCCAGTGATTTCTTTCAAACCATTTTCTAGTGCTTTTTGAAGTGTGTTTTGGTTCATTGTCCTGCTGGAAGACCCATGACCTCTGAGGGAGACCCAGCTTTCTCACACTGTGCCCTACATTATGCTGCAAAATTTGTTGGTAGTCTTCAGACTTCATAATGCCATGCACACGGACAAGCAGTCCAGTGCCAGAGGCAGCAAAGCAACCCCAAAACATCAGGGAACCTCCGCCATGTTTGACTGTAGGGACCGTGTTTTTTTCTTTGAATGCCTCTTTTTTTTCCTGTAAACTCTATATTGATGGCTTTTCCCAAAAAACTCTACTTATGTCTCATCTGACCAGAGAACATTCTTCCAAAACGTTTTAGGCTTTCTCAGGTAAGTTTTGGCAAACTCCAGCCTGGCTTTTTTATGTCTCAGGGTAAGAAGTGGGGTCTTCCTGGGTATCCTACCATACAGTCCCTTTTCATTCAGACGCCAACAGATAGTATGGGTTGACACTGTTGTACCCTCGGACTGCAGGGCAGCTTGAACTTGTTTGGATGTTAGTCGAGGTTCTTTATCCACCATCCGCACAATCTAGCGTTGAAATCTCTCGTCAATTTTTCTTTTCCTTCCACATCTAGGGAGGTTAACCACAGTGCCATGGGCTTTAAACTTCTTGATGACACTGCGCACCGTAGACACAGGAACTTTCAGGTCTTTGGAGATGGACTTGTAGCATTGAGATTGCTCATGCTTCCTCACAATTTGGATTCTCAAGTCCTCAGACAGTTCTTTGGTCTTCTTTCTTTTCTCCATGCTCAATGTGGTACACACAAGGACACAGGACAGAGGTTGAGTCAACTTTAATCCATGTCAACTGGCTGCGAGTGTGATCTAGTTATTGCCAACACCTGTTAGGTGCCACAGGTAAGTTACAGGTGCTGTTAATTACACAAATTAGAGAAGCATCACATGATTTTTCAAACAGTGCCAATACTTTTGTCCACCCCCTTTTTTATGTTTGGTGTGGAATTATATCCAATTTGGCTTTATGACAATTTTTTTAATTTTTTTTTAATGAAGTCAAATTAAATGAAGTTAATAATAACAAAGAATTTGTGATTGCAATCATTTTCAAGAAGTAACTGAGTATTATCTGACAGAATTGCAGGGGTGCCAATACTTTTGGCCAGTACTGTATTTAGGAGTTCCAGAGTTATTACCACATAAAGCAAGACTGGTCAGAAACAGAATTGGAAAATTGGCCTTGTCAGGAAGGTGAAAACAGCCACGGGATGAAGTTATTAGGGCAGAGAGACACTTGCGTATGACTCGTGCAAGAAAATCTCGCATTGCACTCGGCCCCATTTAAGACAATGCTGCAGCTAAGATCTGCAAGTTTTTTCTCAGCCCTAAATAGAGTGAGGGAAAAAATCGCAGCATGCTGCGATTGTCTGTTAGAGCCGTGTCACTCACACCCATACAAGTCTATGGGTGCGAGACAAACATCAGACTGCACTCGGATGACATCGAAGTGCAGTGCGATATACGCACAGGCTGACAATGGAGGAGATGGGGGATTAACCCCTCACTCTCCTCCGCAGCTGTGATCTGATCTCAGGAACGGATCACAGTCGCATGACACGGCTCGCACTCGCAGCAGAGCCTTAGTCGCGGGTCATTAGTAGGGATGATCGAATACTTCAATTATTCGACTTCGTGAATATTTTCCGAATATCTCGCCACTATTCAACTATTTGATGCGCAATGTAAGTCTATGGGAAGCCCGAATAGTTCCGAATAGTTGTTATTTGGGTTTCCCATAGACTTTCATTGTGCATCGAATATTCTCGAATAGTCGAATAGCGACGAGGTATTCGGAAAATATTCGCAAAGCCGAATAATCGAAGTATTCGATCATCCCTAGTCATTAGCATATTGCATCTGATGTTTTTGCATTCGAAGCGATACGCAAGTGTAACTCTACCCTTAAAGCTGCTGTTTTAGATACTTCCTGGCATTTGGCTTTGACAAAACTATTGATACGGTCATGCTGCAGGTTTCAAACTTGCACTAGAGGACACACACAAGCTAGGGACCCCAATGTAGAGAAATACTTTGGCGTAGTGTTGGGGCTCTATTGCATTGATCAATTCAATTCAGTAGCTAAATTTCTCTTTATTCATATATAATCATAGCAGTAATGCAGGTTCCATTTTTCCCATTTCATTCTTACATATAGCTATTGAATTTTTCATGTCAGTATTCACACAGCAGTTTTTGCTATTACATGTATTCCCCTGGCATAGTCACTGGTGTGCATACCTTATCTCCATATAGTGATTTTTTTTAGGTTTTTGCACCCAGTTCAGACATAGAATGGAGTTCCAAATGTTATTCCTTATTTTTTTCAATGCGTTAATTTTGACGGCCCGAAAAACGTTACATTCTGCGTTGTTTCTTCCCAGCGGTCAGTCCAAAAACAACTAACCGCGGCTCAGCGGATGGAACACAAGGTAATCAGTCGCAATCCGCCACTAATACAAGTCTACGGGACACAATGGAATCCGCTAAATGGATTCCATTGTTTATCAGAGCCGTGGATTGTGACTGATACAATTTAACGGAAATGTGAACCTAGCCTTAAGGCCGCTTTGCAACGATAGCGCTATTGATGTCGCTAGCGTGTGTACCCACGCCCGTCGTTTATGCGTGGCGTACAACATCACTCGGACCCGTCACACTACTTACCTGCCTAGCAACGTTGCTGTGACCGGCGAACCGCCTCCTTTTCTAAGGGGGCGGTTAGTTTGGCATCAAAGCGACGTCACTAAGCGGCCACCCAATAGAAGCGGAGGGGCGGAGATGAGCAAGACGTAACATCCCGCCCACCTCCTTCCTTCCACATTGCCGGTGGACGCAGGTAGGAGATGTTCGTCATTCCTGCGGTGTCACACATAGCGATGTGTGCTGCCGTAGAAACGACGAACAACATCGTACCTGCAGCAGCAACGATATTTGGGAACTGGACAGTGTGTCAACGAGCAACGATAAGGTGAGTATTTTTGCTCGTTGGCGGTCGCTCGTACATGTCACACGCAACGACGTCGCTAACGAGGCCGGATATGTGTCACAAATTCCTTGACCCCAACGACATCGCGTTAGCGTTGTCGTTGCGTGTAAAGCGGCCTTTAGACGTTGCATTTCTCATGCAATGAAAATATGCAACGGCAAAAAATCATTGTGCGTACACAGCCTTAGTGAAACTGGTATAAGTAAAGGTTACATTTTTGGGATGACCCCATGTGTGAAATAAAAATGATTCCTTACCTTTTCACGTGAATGTACACTATAATGTATTGTCCTGTCTCATTTACAATTATAAGCCTGCCCATACTTGCGTTGCTGCTTAACTTAAAAGGGGAATTCTGATAGTAAATGTGCAATTATTCCTAATTTTATAATACAGAGTTTAGAGCTAGTCATAGTATTTAACGCTCCCTAACTCTGCATCATTGTTTATACAGATCTATTATACAGGCCCTTGAATAATGATGATTTAACTGTTTATGGTGTGCAAAGAGCTACTAAGGATTCATACATACAATGCAATTGTGCACTTAAGGGGATGACGGAAAGGCTGACAACTGCTTTCTAACCTTTTAAAATAGGAAATGTGGCTTTACGGATTTATAGTATATACCTCGGTTTGCGTTCCCTTCTGATTTTGAAGTGCTGCAGTAATGTAAATATTGTACTTGCTCTGAGGTTGCCGTGGAAACAGAACTCCTCTGTGCATGGACATTCTATCACGTGACTTGTAGTTTTATTATTAGTGACGGTTGACTGTCTCATCATAGGATGCCCACGCATAGCTAGTCTGTTGATGACAAAGGACATGGATTGGCCACACCTAATGTAGATGATCAAAAGAAAGGGGAAAAAAAGAAATACTTTCTGTCATTTTTAGCTTAAAATTCATTGTAATACCACTTATATTTTTAATCTTAATGATCAGGAATTGTTACAACAAATGTTGCATGTCTTGTTACACCAATTTATTTATATGTAATATTTGTGTCTTTTTCTGTAACCGATAGAGTTTCTGTGTTTTTCTTTTCTTTTCTTTTTGCAATATTTTTAACTTATTCTCATTCTTGGGAACAGGTACTTTTTTAAAATTTCAAGTTCAAGTAAAAAAAAAAGTATATCTATTTTATTATTTTAATAGTGAAAAAAAGTTATGGCTCTTGCAATGAAGAAAAAAAAAAAAAGATCACATCCGAAAGGAGTTAACTACCTCTTTTAAAATATATTTATTTTTAATAGAATCACTAAGCTTGGTGAAGTATTAGGCTATGTGCGCACTTTGCGTTTTTACCTGCGTTTCCGCAGCGTTTTGAACTGCAGCGTTTTAACGCCAAAATGCATGCGCTTTGATTCTCCAGCAAAGTCTATGGGAAATTGGGATTTCTTGAGCGCACAATGCTGTTTAAAAAGCTGCGTTTTTTTAGCAGAATTTGTGGCAAAAACTCAGCGTTTAAAGAAGCAGCATGTCAATTGTTTTTGCCATTTTAGCAGCGTTTTGCTAACATTAGAGTCAATGAGAAGTTGTAAAACGCAATCTACATCAAAATCCTAGCATTTTACATGCTTTTTGGATGCAGAAAACATGCGTTTTTGACATTATATTAAAGGCATGATATGTCCCTTTACAGACACACACATAGTCCGACAATTAAAATGAGGAAAAACATTAATTTAACATTATTTTATACATAAATATTAACAAACATTTATCATTTTAATAAAATCAGCTATTTTGTTTATGATTTTAATCTTGATATTTGTTATAATTTTCTTCCCATTTTTTCATAGTGTTTGAATATTAAAACTTTATTTAGCAGTGTATTTGTCATCAAAACGCATCTGACTTTAAGCAATGAAAAAGCATGTAAATCGCGGCCAAAACACGTTAAAAACGCAAGCGTATTTATAGCGTTTTTGTGGTCAAAAGCATCTTTGGCAAAAAAACATTTCTGCCAGAGGATGCGTTTAGAACTGCAACTACCTCGACGCAAAGTGCGCACATAGCCTTAGGCTGTGATAAAACTGCACATTTTAGAGTGGCCTTTTATTGTAGCTAGCTGAAGGCACATCTCATAGATTATAAACTTCTGAGCAGGGCCCTCACTCCTTTTGGTATCTTTTGAATTTTGTTACTCTGTAATGTTTCATATTGTCTGTACCCCTCTTAATTGTAAAGTGCTGAAGAATGTTTGGCACAATATATAAAAATAATTTTTATTATTACACCTGTGCAATAATCATACTGTATAATCAGCATCTTGATATGACACACCTGTGAGGCGGATGGATTATCTCGGCAAAGGAGAACTGATCACTAAAGCCATAGTTACACTTGCGAGTGACTCGTGCGTGTCTTGTGTGTGTCTCGCATCGCATCACCCAACGCACACTCTCCTGACAGGAGTAGGTTGGCTGCATGTATTTCTATGCAGCTGAGACACTCGTGCCCAAACAGTGTGTGGCTGTGCTGGGTGATGCAAGACTCGCAAGAGTCACTCGCAAGTGTGACTACGGTCTAACACAGATTTTGACAAATTTGTGAACAATATTTGAGAGAAAAAGTCTTTTCATGTACATAGAAAAAGTCTTAGAACTTTGAGTTCAGCTCATGAAAAATGGAAGCAAAACCAAAAATGTTGCATTTATATTTTTGTTCTATGTATATGTGTATATACAGTGAGTCCACCCATATCCTGTCCACCGCCATTGTCTTGAGAACGGCTGCGGCTATAGGCATAGAAGTGGTGTCTAGGTATAGTAAAGTATCCATGAGCTACGCAATGAAACCATCTATAGCGCCACCTGGTGGAAAACAATGGAGTTAGCATCTTTATCTCGGAAATGGAACGAGATAGAGAAAAAAAGGGAATTACAAAGTTGTAGGGCATCATCAATTCAATACGAATCGACACCTTGCATACAGAAATGCTATGATATAAAACCCATGACCACCCCCCCCCCCTAAACATTGAATGCTGGTCATGCATATGGAGCCCATTTAACTTTGATGCTCAAAGTGGCCACCATCAGCTGCAATGCACATCTGGACTCTGGACAGCATACTGTATCGTGCTGCACGTTGTGCAATATGGTAGGTGACAAGTTTGCACAAGCATCTGTGATACGCCGTCGTAGGTCCTGCAATGTTGGTGGAGGGGTCGCATACACCTGCTGTTTGATGTGACCTCACAGAAAGAAGTCCAATGGGTCAGGTCAGGTGAGCGCCAGTCCATGTAGCCACCATACCCAATGACTTGTAGGAAGGTCTCCATGAGTTATCGCTTCTCGTCCGCAGCCTTGTGAGTTTTATACGTTCTAATCATAGCATTTCTGTATGCAAGGTGTTGATTCGTATTGAATTGATGATCCCCTATAACTTTGTAATTCACTTTTTTTCTCTATCTCGTTCCGTTTTTGAGATAAAAATGCTAACTCCGTTGTTTTCCACCAGGTGGCGCTATAGGTGGTTTCATTGCGTAGCGCTTGGATACTTTACTCTACCTAGACACCACTCCTATTCCTATAGCTGCCGCCGTTCTCAAGTTAATGGCGGGGGACAGGATATTGGTGGACACACTGTATAATGTGCTATCAGTGGCCATTGTAAACGTGTAGTAATTGCATGGTCAGTGAGAATTTGCTGGTTTGTCCTTGATCGAATCTTATGTGATGATTTTAGGCTATGTGCCCACGGTGCGTTTTTTAGTGCAATTTTGCATGTTTTTCGGGTGCGTTTTAGGCTAAAAATTGCATGACTTTGCTTCCCCAGCAAAATCTAGGAGTTTTCATTTTTGCTGTCCGCACAGTGCAGTTTTGTGTTAGGTGCATTTTTGTGGTGACCACAAAGATGCAACAGTCAATTATTTCTGCGTTTTTGCCTGCGTTTTTCACCCATGCAATGCATTGGAAAAAACGCAGCCAAAAACGCACAAAAACGCTGTGTCTTTGTGGTCACACAAAAACGCAGCGTGCGCACATAGCTTTAAAATCATTGGTGTTTTCTATGCTTCATCCCCATATGTAAGCATTTTAATCATTAGCAGAAAAGAAAGAGACTGGCAATTTCAAAAGCAAGCTTACAGAAGATATACAAATGTTATTACAAATATATGCATTTCAAATGTAACAAAAACATATATAGTCTATTACTGCTTGGTCTTTATTTTTACATATTGAAGGACCCCATACACATTAAACCAGAGTAGGATGAACCCGCCCACAGTTTAAAGTATATGGGCTCCTCCTCGCTCTCCCCTTGACAGAAGATGTCAGAGGAGTCAAGGATTTGTCTTGTTGAATTTCAATGGCTGAGCCCTTTGTTCGGCAGGGAGTGGAGCCTCCCGGCAGCAGCTCTCTTCTAGAGAACACAGGAAGCCGTACGTTCCTTTGTTTGGTGGCATGTGGGGGGAGGGGAGGCAGCTGTCGGTTGAAAAATCCTTCTCATAGAGTTGCATTAGAAAATCTGCAGGCAAAAATGAACATACGTTTTTAGTGAGTTTCTGTCGCGAAAACACCTGTAAAAAAAAAAATCCTCTTAAACCTCACATCAGTATATCAATAAGGTATTGTCAAAGCCAAATACAAGCAAATGTAAACAAAGCAGATTTATTTAAAGAATGACACACCAAAAAATGACAAACGGCAGCTTTCAAAAATGTAATTAAAAACACAAATTGTGCAACATCAAAAACTCAGCAAATACCGTGGGACTGTAGCCTAATGGCCATTTTGCTGATTTTGTGCAGAATTATGTCCAAAAAAATCTTTTTCTGGAAGATCCAAATTTCGATGACATCGATCAAGGACAAATTCATTCCACTCAAACTGCATAACTTTGTTATATAACGCTACTTTATATAATGAATCGATTTTCTCGTTTTCTGAATGCAGTCTGCAATGTAAGTAGTGAATGTTTTCACTCTGTATCCATAACTACACCTATTCTTCACATATACATGTGCATCTATTATATCCTATCATCTACTGTAGTTATATTAATATGCAAATACAGTATTTTACATGTACGTTTTACTAAGCAAGTAGATGTATTTCTGTAGAATAATAAAGAGACAAGAAGCACAATTATAGAGATCTGTACTTGCCCCTGAGAATTTTTTTTTTTAATCCACCATACAATTCCACAAGTATCAGCACTTTTTGGTGCTAATTTTTATGTTCGCTACTAGGGGGCGTGACTTACAGGGTAATAATTCAAAGCAACCTAAAGACCTGCCCCCATAGAATCCTGTGAGCCATACAAGACCATACAATTTAGCACTAAATAGAAAGGGGCATGTTTCTCTAACCATATTGCAGATTTTAATAAAGAAAAAAGCAGACTACTATGGAGAGTGGCTCAAATAAAATTAGCTAGAAAACTGGTCACTTTTTACCTGGGGACAAATCTTCCTTAAATGATGCAGTGTCTTTTATCCATAGCATCTCAGGGGTTAAGCTGCAGGGATTTGAATCTTCTGATTCACAAAGTTTCGGCAGGAGTCCTGCTCCATGTATCCGCTGCTGTTTTGCAACTGATCTGGCATGTGAGATCAGCATGACATATAGTTTGTCGCTCATCACAGATATTTATAAACATTGCTTAAAGATCCAAGTTAAACTATTGTTTCTGAGATACATTCATTAAATGACTGGCGGAGAAGACTATATGGAGTTTGTTTTAGGCTGTAACCATGAGGCTCATAGTACTATGTAGGAGCTGAAGATTTACACGAGTAGGAAATTTCTCATTTTAATCAAAACTGCAATGTTGCTTCTTTTTTATTCTAAGCATAGGTCATCAATATTCTAGTAATACACAACCCTTTTAAATGAAGTTAATCATACGAGGGGATGCTGATAAGTCTTTAGGTGCTTTACACGCTGCGACATCGCTAGCGATCTCGTTAGCGATGTGACATGCCAGATCGCAGATAAGATTTGCCGAGATCGCACATAGGTCATTTTCTGTAGCGCCGGTCACATATGCAATCTCGGCTAATCGTATGTGTGATCTGGCGTGTTATATCGCTAACTAAATCGCTAGCGATATCGAAGTGTGTAAAGCACCCTTAAGGCTTTGCCCACAAAGAAACGAGATAGGACGATGAAACTTTACATTTATTCCACATACTCTCCACTGATGTCAACACACTTCTTACATCGGTATTTCAAGTTCTGTAAGCCTAGCAAAAATAAGGATTTCAGTTGTGCCTCAAACCAGGCATCCGTAGCAGCCATGGTATCAGAAATGGTGTCAAATTTGGTACCCTTAGGGTGTTTCTTCAGGTTTGGAAACAGATAATAGTCAGAGGGAGCTAGATTTGGTGAATAAGGTGGGTGGTCAACCAGCTGGAAGCCCAGCTCTGCCAGTTTTGCCATGGTTGCTTTTGAAGTGTGAGTGGAGGCATTGTCTTGCAGGAACAAGATTCCTTTGGACAGCTTGCTGCGCTTTTTGGCCTCCAGAGCTGACTTCAATTGGTTGAAAAGTTCAATGTAATACCTTGCATTGAGGGTGGAACCCTTTTGAAAGTAGTCCACTAGCAGCATGCCCGCCTTATCCTAGATCACAGACACTATCACCTTAGTGGCTCATTTTTGCACACAACTTCTTTGGACGAGGAGAACCACTGTGCCTCCACTTTTTTGACTGCTCCTTGTTTTCAGTGTCATACAAATAAATCCAGGTCTCATCCATAGTGACCAGCTGATCCAGGAAGTTCTTATCAGTCCAGAAATGTTGACAAATGGACCGGGAAGTTTTCACTCGCATGCTTCTCTGATCTGTTGTCAAATATTTGGGGACCCACTTTGCAGATAGCTTCCTCATGCCCAAATGTTCATGGTTAATGACACAAACACGTGATGTCTGCCATTGCTTTATTTGCTGAAATTTGTCGATTCTCCAGTATGAGGTTGTGCACAGCATCGACAATCTCCGGAACAACAACCACTCTTGGTCGTCCAGGACGTCCCTCATCATTGGTGCTGAAGTGGCTTGTTTTAAATTTGGGAACCCAGTTCTTAACTGTGGAATATGAAGGGCATTGATCATCCAATATCTACGACATATGATTATGAATATCCTTTGCAGACTTTCCTTTTAGAAACAAGAATGTTATCACTCCTCTGCTCTCAGTTGCTGTGAATATTGCATTAGACTTCGCCATTTTGTTTTCCCACGTGTGTAGAACACTGTTGCCATAAGCAACAAACACAACATTTAGAAAACATATGTTAGACACATAAGGCTTTCATGTGATGTAACATTTGTTACCATAGAAACAAAAATAAAGATCGCAAACCCAAAGATGTATCAGCAGCCCCTGTAGTAGCATTTTTGTAAAGCCTAAATTGAATGCGTGCAGTGTGAAAAAATTTCGCATTGCACTCAAAACAATGTTTAGTCTATGAGTCTAAGCAGATCTGTCATTTTTTTCTCATGCTGATTCGGCATGAGCAAAAAATGGCAGTATGCTGCGAATGCCTCCTCAAATTGGGTCACACACACCCATACAAGTCTGATGACAGTGCAATATATGCTGAGACAGGCAATGGAAAAGCTGGAGAGATTAAGCTCTCCATCTTCTCCACACCTATGCTCTGATTCTAGCATTCGAGAGAATCGGAGCACAAAGATTGACACTCAGCTCACGCTCGCAACAGATGTGTGACCCCGGCCTTCAGTAAGTATCTGGAACAAAAGATTTTTCTATTCTCACGCCTTTATTATTACTTTCCGTAATTACTGCAGGTCTGAATGTAATATAATTGCATAATAAATTGCAGGCTTATAGCCATAATCTTACTTCTCTATTTAATGAAAAATTAGAATTTTCAATACATATAAAAGAAATAAGAATGGACATTGAAAGCTTTTCAAATACACTAGATCTTTGTAATAAATGCATGGATTAATGGATATAGAAAAGGCATATCCTATTATAACGGTGATCCAGTGATTGAGTTACTTGAGTAAGTAATGTTTATTACTGGTAATTAGTGATGGGCTTATGTGCTCGGCACTGCTTGGTTCTCAATCGAGCATCGAGGTGGTCGAGATGCTCAATATTTGATTAAGTATTGTGGTACTTGTGTACCATGCTCGATTCCCCCCCCCCCCTTATGTTTTGCAGCTTTTTTCAGCCACTAAACATGCAGGGATTTCATGCCAATCATGGTAATTCCGTAGCCATGTTGGCTGCTGGCATTACTGTGATTGGCCGACCGCATAGTGTTATCGGGTCTATGTAAGACCCAGTGACGCCATGCATGCTACAATGTACCCTGAAATAATGTTGTGAAAGGATTTGCTGGAGACGGTTATAGCGACACAGTACATGCTGGTGCAACATTGCACCAGCAGTCCTTTTCATGGCTAAATTAAATATATTCTATTCTCTAATAATAATGTTCGTAGCTGAATTTAGTGTAGGGCAAGCTGCTGGAGTAGGGATTGTGAATTAGAGGCCTGTAGACACGGATTCTAGCCTTACAGACTGTGCTGCTGATACCTACAAAATCTATTCAATTCTCTAATAGTACTGCTCTTATTTTACAGTTAATGTAGGGTGAGCTTTAAAAGTAGGGATTGTATTACAAGCATTTAGGCAAAGATTCTGGAATTATAGATTGTGCTGCTGCTGCTGCTGCTGCTACGTAAAAAAAATCTATTCTCTAATAATACCACTTTTGGATGCATTTAGTGTAGGGAAACCTGCTGGAGTAAGGGGTACTTTGCACGCTGCAACATCGCTAGCCGATTGTAGCGATGCCGAGCGCGATAGTCCCCGCCCCCGTCGCAGATGCGATATCTTGTGATAGCTGCCGTAGTGAACGTTATCGCTACGGCAGCTTCACATGCACTCACCTGTCCTGCGACGTCGCTCTGGATGGTGACTCACCTCCTTCCTAAGGGGGCGGGTCGTGTGGTGTCACAGCGACGTAACACGGCAGGCGGCCAATAGAAGCAGGGGGCGGAGATAAGCGGGACATAAACATCTCGCCCACCTCTTTCCTTCCTCATTGCAGGCAGGACGCAGGTAAGGAGATGTTCCTCGCTCCTGTGGCTTCACACACAGCGATTTGTGCTGCCGCAGGAACGAGGAACAACATCGTACCTGTCGCTGCAGCCAAATTATGGAAATGACTGAAACTACACAGATCACAGATTTACGACGCTTTTGCGATCGTTTATCGGTGCTTCTAGGCTTTACACGTTGCAACGTCGTTACCTGCGCCGGATGTGCGTCACTTTTGATTTGACCCCGACGAGATCACAGTAGCGATGTTGCAACGTGCAAAGTACCCCTAAGGATTGTGTATTAGAGGCCTGTAGGCAGGCATTGTATCCTTACAAACCATGCTGAAACTTAAAAAATCTATTCTATTCTCTAATAATACTGCTCTTATCTGTATTTAGTGTACGGCAAGCTGCTGGATTTGGGATTGTGTATTACAGTCCTGTAGGCTAAAATTATAGCCTTATAGACTGTGCTGCTTATACCTAAAAAAAATCTATTATATTCTCTAATAATACTACTGAATTTAGTGTACGGCGAGCTGCTGGAGTAGGATTGTGTATTAGACATCTGTAGGCAGGGATTGTAGCCTTACAGACTGTGCTGCTAAAACCTAAAAAAAACTTTTCTATTCTCTAATAATACCGCTCTTAGCTTAAGGTAAGGGACATGGAGGTGGACGTCCTGCTGATGGTGGTGTATGCAGAGGCAATAGCCATGAACCCAGGGCAAACCGAGCCTGCTGCGGTAGAACAGCAAATATACTTATCATGTAGACCTAGCTTGTTGTCTCACTTTGCAGGGTAACATAGGACACCACTGTTGAAGCTAGAATAGTGCAAGCAGGTTGTGGGATGGATGCAAATAATGCTTAGTCTGTTTACCAGCACCACCCTTTCTTCCACACGGTCCAATCTGACTAGTTAAGAGTCAGGACCACATAAGCCTCATCCTGATCCTCCTTCCTCCCTCCATGGCGAGTCTCAGGAGACAAGTGACCCCACACTTGGACTCTACGAGGATCTCTTTACCTTTCCATTTATGGCTTCTTTTCGCCTTTCACCTTGCATGTTTCAAGAGTAACATGAGGAGGTTATGTGCAATGAATCCCAAATATTTGAGCAGCCAGTATCGGAAGAAGCCAATGGTGGGGACCAGCAATTATTGTCTCAAGAGGTTGATGATGATGAGACACAGTTACCAACGAGTTATGAACTCTTCAAGACAGGATGAGAACCAGAGTACAGAAGTGGAAGACTAGGTAGTGGACAATTAAGCCACTGACCCAACATGGCAAGGTGGCATGCAGAAACGAGAAAGCTCACCATATCAACAGGTCAATGATGCGACCCTCACTGCTAATTTTTCAAGTATGATGACCCAATACTTAATTTTTAGTGGCATACCTCAAATAATCGCTTAAAGATTTTATATATATATATATATATATTATATATATATATATATATATATGTATGTATATATATATATATATATATATATATATATATATATATATATATAAAATCTATCCATTAGTGAATGCATAACCTTTCCCAGTTTTGGAGTCAGAGATTAATAATGTGTTCAAAATGGATCCATTTATTCAGTGTCTCCTGTACGTCTGTTGCTGGCTGTATTGCCATGCCTCATAGTTATTTTGGCTAGGCCTTGCACTGCCTATATATTCTTTCACTGTTTGAGAGTCACAAATTAAGAGTGTGTTCAAAATGTAACAAAAAATGGAATCAGAGTCTTCTACGTCTGTTGCTGGCTGTATTGGTATGCCTCATGGTCATATTGACTGGGCTTTGCACTGCCTGCATATCATTTCCCAGTTTGAGGGTCAGAAATTTAAAATGTTTTCAAAATTGAAGAAAAAATAATTCAGAAGGCCTCCTCTCCATCTCTTCCAAGGTTTATCTGAGTGCCTCCTTCTAGTTTTTGGCCATTCTTGCATTTAGTGGATTGGCTTTATTTGTGTAGGGCTAGCTACTGAAGAAAGGATGGTTTACCATTATTAATTAAAAAATAACATTTGAAACACCCTAGCTAATGTGTATCCTCTCTTGCAGTTAAAAAACCTACCGTGTATGGGAAGCTGAGACCCAGGCTATATATGTATAATGTGGATCAGCTTCCCATACACGGTAGGTTTTTTAACTCCAAGAGAGGACACACATTAGCTAGGGATCCCCAATGTAAGAGAATACCATGACGAGGTGTTGGGGCTCTGTTGTATTGATCAATTCAATAGCTAAATTTCTCTTTATTCTTAAAGTTCATAGCAGTTATACAGATACCATTGTCATATTTTCATTTTTACATATAGCTATTGTAATTTTCATGTCAGTATTCACATAGTAGTTTCTGCTTTACATTTATTGCCCCTTGCACTGTTGCTGGTGTGCAGCCCTTCTCTTTATATGGTTTACCATTATTGGCATATAAGCAAGTTTTCTCTCCTTACAGTGCTTGCTGTGGCAGCTCAATAAGTAATTAGGGCTGAGCGGATCCGAACTGTAAAAGTCCGTATCCTCCCGGTTTCAAAGATTTCTGGGTGCCGTACCCAGATCTGGAATTCCAGGTGCACGATCTGGATCCGACTCGGTGTCATGGCAGCACACTGCTTCCGGGTCGCGCATTCTCTTCCTATACTGTGCATCATATACACACAGCTTTCCGTGTTTTCCCCGCCCACCGGCTGTCCACTCATTTGTGATTGGTTGCAGGCAGACGCGCCCCCAGCCTGTGACAGTGTCTGTTTGCAATCATCGCGACTCAGTCAATGTCTGCACAGCCAACAGTTGTGCTCTATGGCCGCTGGCTGTGTTATGTAGCAGAGCTGTAGCAGCATGGAACCTCGTGTGGGTTACGCTGGACCTGGAGGGTTGTGTTTGGGTTTAATAAAGAGGTGAAGGAGGGTGTGTGTTTTGTACTTTATTCCAAATAAAGGATTTTTCTCTGTGTCTGTGTTTATTTACTGTCATTTAAATGTTAGTGTAATGCCGGTATCTCATGGACGCATGTGCCATCACTACTCTAGGGTTTAGTAGCATCTGTGCGCTTTTATTAACCCCTTATTACCCCGATTGCCACTGCTCCAGGTCAATTGAGAAGAGTTGGTAAAGCATCGGGATTGTCACATCTAATAGATGCGGCAATACTGTGCGGCTGCGGGCTGAGAATACTAGCCCCCAGCCGGGTTTATCTTGGTTGGGGATTAAAATTAGGGGGGACCGCATGTTGTTTTTTTAATTTATTTAAATAAAAACAAAAAAAGCCGCATCACCGGCACAGACGCGCACACTTCTGACAGGAACGTGCATGTGTTTCTGAAACGCATGCATGTTCACCATACTGCACTGCTTTCCCCTCTCACCGGCCGTCCTGCCGCCTGTGATTTGTTGCAGTCAGCTGACACGCTGTCACTCAGGCTGGGGGCACGTCTAACTGCAACCAATTACACTCGCCGGTGGGCGGGCAAAACAATGAATATTGAATTGTCGGCTCCAGAAGGGAAATTGTCGACTCCAGAAGGGAAAAGTGTGACCCGGAAGGAGTTTGCTGCCATGACACAGCCTCGGGTGAGTATACCATGTGCGCTCCTACCCCCCTATTCCCTCCACAAACGTTTTTAATCTCCGGATTCTAGTCTTATATGGGCACCGGAATCCGGAGCGGATCCGGATTTTTTTTAAATCCGGCAGTGATCCGCTGGTCCCGGATTTTGGCAGATTCCATCAACTCTATAAGTAATACATTCTAATACATGTAGGCCAGAAAATGTTTTGTGGTTTTAACACCGCTGTTAGCTGCCGCCGTAATTTAATATGATCCACCTGTGCGTTAAGGGATAAGGAAGTACACGTGCTGCTGATGGCGCACGAACAGGTCCAGATCTTGGGGCATGTGAATCTGTGCCTGCTGTGTGAACACAACAAAAACGCTCAGCCACGAGACCTACCTTACTGTCCCATTTTGCAGGGAGGCACGAGCCAACACTCCTAAAGGCCAAACAGTGCTAACAGGTTGTTGGTTGGATGGCAAAGGATGTTTTTAAAATTATCCCAGAATTTTTCTCCTCTCCATCTCTTGCTGCATGTACAATCCCTCCTTGCAATTATAGATAAAGCCTAAGCACACAATGCAAGGACTACAAAAGTAGGGGTATGAATATAGACAAAGGGGTGGAGGAGGCCATTTTTTTCTTTTTATTAATTTTCCTTACATACATGTCATTATACAGGACTCAATCTCTCAGAAGGATTTATGACTCATTACAAAATCTGAGAGTTCAGCTCCAGAGACTACGAGGGCACCATGCCTCTGATCCTACATGGATATTGGGACAATAAAACTCACACCACTAATCAAAGCTAATTAAGGATTCACTCTCTCAGCTCAGTGTTTGTTTATTTAAATGTCCTTTTACTCTGCCCTGTTTTGTGTATATATTTGTGTTTTTCTTCAGATATTTTGTCATACCATTCCTGAGGAAGAGACCTGAGATGTCTCGAAAGCTTGCTTTATAACATCATATTTTATTTTTATTTTAGTTAGCCAGTAAAAGGTATCACAACTACATTTTAATTTTGTTTCTCTCACTGAGAGCAATCAATCATTATACAGGAAAGAATGTTTCCTAACATTTTTACATTTAAAATCCATTTTAGCTTTGGTGCATCTTTTATTGTCAGTGGTGTAATACTGTGACAACATTGTTCCCAGCAGCGACCTGGGAGTCGTACCCAAGTGCCAGATCCGGGCCTGGAATTCCATGTATTAATCCGGATGCAGCAACTCAGGAAATAAAGGAAAACTAAAGAAAATAAGAATGAAGCAAGCGCTTCATACTTACGGAGGCTCCGGGTCGGCTGTCACACTGCTCCCGCAGATGCCAATTCACTTTCAGGGCCGCTCATTACCTTCATTGCATATGCACTGCTTTCCCCGCCCACTGGCGTCTGTGATTGGTTGCAGTCACACGCTGCCCCAGCCTGTTTGACAGTGTTTGCCTGCAAGCAATCACAGGCACGGTCTGAGTGTCTACCGTACAATAAAAATAAGTAAAATATTTGGCGTGGGGTGCTCCCATATTATGATACCCAGCACAGATAAAGCATACGGCTAAAGGCTGCAGCCCCCAGCTATGTGCTTATCTTAACTGTGTATGAAAGTAGGAGGAACCTTTGTTTTAAATTTTTTTTTTTAAATAATTAAAAGAATAGTGTGCGGTTCCCCCCAATTTACATACCCAGCCATGATACAGCCCCACAGCCGGGGGCTGGTATTCTACAACATAGAGTATCTTCAGAGTGGAGGAAGCCTTCTGAAAAATGGTCCAGTCATTTCTTTTAACCACTTAGTGTCTTTGGAAATGGAAAGTGGTTAAAAGACAGAAAGTATGAAGAGAAATTTTTTTTTACATACAAATGCAAACATTTATTCTTTTGAACATTTTGGTTAGCGTTTTTTCAGATGTTTGTTTTTCACATATGTGGTGTTCTATCTGTGTTTTTCATGAGTGGTAATACACTGTGTGCAGTTTTATTAGGCAAGTTGTATTTTTGAGGATTTTTTTTATTATTGATCAACAACTATGTTCTCAATCAACCCAAAAGACTCATAAATATCAAAGCTTAATATTTTTGGAAGTTGTAGTGAAGTTTTTTTAGATTTGGCTCTCTTAGGAGGATATCTGTTTGTGCAGGTAACTATCACTGTGCAGAATTATTAGACAACTTAATAAAAACCAAATATACTCCCATCTCACTTGTTTATTTTCACCAGGTAAACTAATATAACTGCACAAAATTTAGAAATAAACATTTCTGACATGCAAAAACAAAACCCAAAATAATTAGTGGCCAATATAGCCACCTTTCTTTATGATGACAGTCAACAGCCTACCATCCATAGACTCTGTCAGTTGCTTGATCTGTTTACGATCAACATTGCATGCAGCAGCCACCACAGCCTCCAGACACTGTTCCGAGAGGTGTACTGTTTTCCCTCCCTGTAGCTCTTACATTTTATGAGGGACCACAGGTTCTCTATGGGGTTCAGAACAGGTGATCAAGGGGTCCATGTCATTATTTTTTCATCTTTTAGACCTTTACTGGCCAGCCACGCTGTGGAGTAGCTGGATGCATGTGATGGAGCATTGTCCTGCATGAAAATCATGTTTTTCTTGAAAGATACCGACTTCTTCCTGTACAACTGCTTGAAGAAGCTGTCTTCCAGGAAACTGGCAGTAGGTCTGGGAGTTGAGCTTCACTCCATCCTCAACCCGAAAAGGTCCCACAAGTTTATCTTTGATGATACCAGCCCATACCAGTACCCCACCTCGACCTTGCTGGCGTTTGCCTCTGGCCCATCCATCTGGTCCATCAAGAGTCACTCTCATTTCATCAGTCCATAAAACCTTTGACAAATCCGTCTTAAGATATTTCTTGGCCCAGTCTTGACGTTTTATCTTATGTTTCTTGTTCAAAGGTGGTCATTTTTCAGCCTCCCTTACCTTGGCCATGTCCCTGAGTATGACACACCTTGTGCTTTTTGATAATCCAGTAATGTTGCAGCTCTGAAATATGGCCAAACTGGTGGCAAATGGCATCTTGGCAGCTTCACACTTGATTTTCCTCAATTCATGGGCAGTTATTTTGCGCCTTTTTTGCCCAACACGCTTCTTGCAACCCTGTTGGCTATTTGCCATGAAACGCTTGATTGTTCGGTGATCACGCTTCAAAAGTTTGGCAATTTCTAGACTGCTGCATCCCTCTGCAAGACATCTCACAATTTTGGACTTTTTAGAGCCCGTCAAATCTCTCTTCTGACCCATTTTGCCAAAGTAAAGGAAGTTGCTTAATAATTAAACACACCTTATATAGGGTGCTGATGCCATTACACCACACGCCTCCTAATTACAGAGATGCACATCACCTGATTTACCCAATTGGTAGTTGGCTCTCAAGCCTATACAGCTTGGAGTAGGACAACATGTATAAAAAGTATCATGTGATCAAAATACTCATTTGCCTAATAATTCTGCATACAGTGTATTCCCCCACAGAAAATTTGGAGGAACTAGTAAAGTCCAGGCAAGATGGTAAGATGGTGATTTTTATTGTCACCGTCTTATCATCTTGTCTGGATTTTTCCATGGTCACGCAGCAATATCCTGTCTTTGCTTCTTTAAAGAATACTACTACCGCCAGGGATGCTGCAGCAGCCGTCTTTGCTTTCAAAGTAGTTATGGCTTTCACAACTACCCCATGTGAGCCTGTTTTTGTCTCT
The DNA here is from genome assembly GCF_048569485.1 of Anomaloglossus baeobatrachus. Lineage (NCBI taxonomy): Eukaryota > Metazoa > Chordata > Amphibia > Anura > Aromobatidae > Anomaloglossus > Anomaloglossus baeobatrachus. The sequence continues at coordinate 63,645,267 of NC_134357.1, read as the reverse complement.
CCACGTTATCCACTATCCTCAGATAAGACCCTACTTTTTTCTTTCCAGTTTATTGCTTTTTTCACGAGCAGCATATATACCCATTATAGACTATTTTTTGCAGACTGACAGGTTTCCAAAAAACTGACCCGCACATCCTACAAGTGTGTATAGGTGCCAGCTGAAAAAACATAACAATTACAAGATACATACAGCTGCACACAAAATGCCATCAATGTATAAGGGAACTCTGGTACTGCATTACTGCTATATGAAAAAATAAGATTTTTAGTTTATGAATTGGCCAATGCATGTAAGCCCGGAAACCAACGGCAAGGTAAATCTCAATATTGCGGGTACCTAACTAAAATGCCACTATCTAGGTTAAAAACATCCGTGTCTGGGCAGCTAGACTAAAAAAATCTAACTTGAATTGCCACTATCTGGACTAACCTCCATGCCTGGGCAGCTAGGACTCCTGGTACAAGGATTATGAACACAGCCTGGTTTATAGGGTGGAGTGCTCAGTCAGAAAAAGACTCACTGCAAATGTTTCAAAAAAACTGACCCGCGCCTCCTACAAGTGTGTTGTTGGATGTTTTTAACCTAGATAGTGGCATTTTAGTTACAGTAGGTACCCGGAATATTGAGATTTACCTTGCCGTTGGTTTCCGGGCTTATATGCATTGGCCAATTCATAAACTAAAAATCTCATTTTTTCATATAGCAGTAATACAGTACCAGAGTTCCCTTATACATTGATGGCATTTTGTGTGCAGCTGTATGTATCTTGTAATCAGACTGACGGGTTTGCAAAACATTACAAAGACGTGTCAGGTTTTGATCCAGGACACAGAAAAATTATCAATAGATCTGTGTAAATCACTCCATGTGCTGTATGTGATTAATAATGTCGTGGATACTGTATAAGAAGCTTTATATATATATATTTTTTCTTACAGGAAAATCACTAATGGTAAAAACTGACACACTGATCAAATACAGTGAAACTCAAACCCTTTTTTCTTTCTATGCTTAAAAAAATCACACTCTCAGGGATGGCAAACCTAAGATGGTACAAGAAGGATAATAGATTTGATCTCATATTTGTAAGAAAAGATAATCCCCCCATTAATCTTTTCTTTGGAGGCTGGAAAAGTGTTTGACTGAATTAATTGGAAGTATACTTTTGAGACATTACCCAAATTTGGTTTTCATTGACCAATTAAGCTATATCTTCTCTTTATGCATGTCCCTCTGCTAACGCATTAGTAAAGAATTATTTATCAAATAATTTCATTATTCTCAATGGAACAAGAGAAGAGTGTCCATTATCTCCCATATTACACTGCACTAAAATATAAATGCAAAGATTTTAATTTTGCTCCCATTTTTCATGAGCTGTACTCAAAGTTCTATTCTTTTTCTATGTGCACAAAAGGCCATTTTCTCACAAATATTGTTCACAAATTTGTCTAAACCTGTGCTAGTGAGTATTTCTCCTTTGCCGAGATAATTCATCCACCTCACAGGTGTGCCATATCAAGATGCTGATTAGACAGCATGATTATTACACAGGTGTGCCTTAGGCTGGCTACAATAATTGTATTTACACTTAGCCTAAAGGCTGCTTTAAACGCGTCGATATCTCGTGCGATCGCACCCGCCCCAATCATTGGTGCGGCATGGGCAATTTCTTGCCCATGGCGCACAAAGTCGTAAACCACCGTCACACGTACTTACCTTCCAAACAACCTCGCTGTGGGCGGCGAACATCCACTTCCTGAAGGGGGAGGGACGTTCGGCGTCACAGCGACGTCACACAGCGGCCGGCCAATAGAAGCAAAGAGGCGGAGATGAGCGGGACATAACATCCGCCTTCCGCATTGCCGGCGGCCGCAGGTAAGCTGCAGTTCATCGTTCCCGGGGTGTCACACAGAGCGATGTGTGCTGCCTCGGGAACAATGAACAACCGGCGAGCAGAAGGACGTTCGATATTTTGAAAATGAGCGACGTGTCAACGAGCAATGATAAGGTGAGTATTTTTGCTCGTTCACACTCGCTCGGAGCTGTCACACACTACGATATGTCAAACGATGCCGGATGTGCGTCACTTACGACGTGACCCCGATGACATATCGTAAGATATATCGTAGCGTGTAACGCCCACTTAACTCTTATTCAGCAAAGGGTTCCATGATAAGTTCATATGTCCAGTAATTATCCATTAGAGCGGATCAGTTGGCAAAAAAAGTTTTGCAAACACAACTTTATCGTTTTTGAAAAACTTGATTTTTGCATGATCCATTTTTTAACACGAGAGTCTATGGAAAAGGGAACCATTAACAGATGGCTATTCAGCCATCCGTTTTTTTTGCATTTGTAAAGGATCAGTTTTTTTCTTACTGAATTAGTTTCAAATGGAAGATAAATAGCAATCAGTTAACGGATGCCTTTTCCACAGACTCCAATGTAAAAAAAATAGATTCTGCAAAAACGATTTTTTTCAAAACAGACAAAAAAAGTTGTATTTGCATAACTTTTTTCGATAACAAATCTCTGCAGGATCGGTTCTAACGGATGATTACTGGACATGTGAACCCAGCCTTAATGGCATAATTAAAAACATTCCATCGAATTGAACACAATATAAAATTGGTCGTTTTGCAGAAATAATTATCACATTAACTGACCCATTAAATTCTATTAGAGAAGTTTCCAAATTAATTAAAATATTCTCACAAATATCCTGTTACAAAATTAACCCATCCAAATAAAAAAAAGGTTTTACCGAGAAACTGGTGTGAAAAGTACTATTATAACAAAAAACCATATGTTAGGGAGAATTCCTATATTACTTATTTAGGAATTAAATAAAAAAAAATTAAGGTATACAATAATAGATACAAATGCCCTCCATCTTTAAAGAATTCCAGGAAAGTATCTTCAACATAGAGAAAATGTAAACATCCTGATTAGGTAAATTAATCATTTACGAGATGTCCTTAGTACCTGGTAATTAATTTGATTTGGAGTTTGAAATCAGACAGAATTTCGAAACAAATTCTTTTTAAACACAAAAAAGAGGAGATATGGGCCTTCAAAATCTTGGCTGCATACTGTATGACAATTATCATTTTGCAAAACAAACATTACTTTCTGAAATCTAAAAACCTCTGTTGGACTGAACTGGAAAACTCATTTAAAGAGGACCAACCACCAGGATTTTCCTATATAAATTAAAGCCAGTGCTATACTGGTGCTATCATGTCGATTCGATGCATACCTATAGTTGTGAGATCGGATGTATAGTTTCTGAAATACAGGCAAGTAAATTTTGTGAAATGCACTGTTATTTGATTGTTAGATGCTATAGAATATCTAATAGGTGGGTTGGGTTTTGCTAGTTATTCCCTCCCATCTGCCTGCCGGTCCTTCCTCCCCTGCCTCTATTATTACAGGGAGAGGTGGGAAGGAGGAGGGACAGGCAGGCATACAGGGGCGGGAATAACTAGAAAAACCCGGCCCACCTATTACATATTCTGTGGCACCTATCAAATAACAGTGCATTTCACAAACTTGCCTATATTTCAGAAAGTATACATCCGATCTCATTAGTATGATTAGAATCAGCATGATAGCACCAGTATAGCACCGGCTTTAGATTTTATATGAAAATTCTGGTGGTTGGTCCTCTTTAACACTAGAAGTCCCAGAGAGGAGTTATTTAACATTTCTACCTTTGAAACCCAGAGATGGGTCGAATGACCTGAAGGATTTTAGCTAACATCCTAAAATCACCGTCTTTTGTTCTGTAATTAAGGCCATTACTGTCGCACCACAGGAGGTTGTTGTTTTCCATTAAGTTTAGCCATTTAGTTTCTAGTTAGTTCTATTCAGTTTGGACTAAGGCGGGCTTTGCACGTTGCGACATCGCTAGCCGATGCTGCGATGTCGCACGCGATAGTCCCCGCCCCGTCGCAGGTACAATATCTTGTGATAGCTGGCGTAGCGAAAATTATCGCTACGCCAGCTTCACATGCACTCACCTGCCCTGCGACTGTCGCTCTGGCCGGCGACCCGCCTCCTTCCTAAAGGGGCGGGTCGTGTGGCATCATAGCGACGTCACACCACAGGCGGCCAATAGCGGCGGAGGGGCGGAGATGAGCAGGATGTAAACATCCCGCCTACCTCCTTCCTTCCGCATAGCCGCCGGCGGCAGGTAAGGAGATGTTCCTCGCTCCTGCGGCTTCATACACAGCGATGTGTGCTGCCGCAGGAACGAGGAACAACATCGTACCTGTCGCAGCACCGGCATTATGGAAACGTCGGTGAATGCAACGATGATACGATAACGACGTTTTTGCGCTCGTTCATCGTATCATCTAGCATTTACACAGTACGATGTCGAAAGTGACGCCGGATGTGCGTCACTTTCGATTTGACCCCACCGACATCGCACGTGCGATGTTGCAACGTGCAAAGCCGCCCTAAGGGTCATTTGACCCTCTTTCGGGACTTCAGGGGGGAGCTCGAAATTTCTGGGACTTCTAGTGTTAATAATGATCTACCATTATTTTCTTTAATATTTTCCCATTTGTTATACCCATCCGTAAAACTACCTAGTCATCCAATTATTAATTCCATACTTTCGGCTTGGATGTTGTTCAATCTAAAAATCAAATCTAAATTTTGTCATGTTTCACTTAAAAATCTTCAATCTTGCATGTAACAGCTCAAAATTTCTCATAAAAATTAAGGGAAAACTTTGCTGTTACAGATCTGGCTGTAGTAATAAAAGAAGACTCACTCGTTACCTTCCAAGCACTTAAGCTAGAATATAACTTCCTCAAGAAGAATATTATACCCTTTTAGAAATTAGAAAATATATAAGGAATAAATATAGGTTTCCATTAATATTACCCAATGAAATAATTTATCTTTTAGGAAATCGTGAAAATAAAAATATATGGAATACCACATATATTTCCTTGTATAATGAAGGTAGAGTATTTATAAAACATAATTATATTCTTAAATGGGAAAAAGACCTTAATATCCAGTGGCAAATGGCTATGAAATAGACATATGCCGCCTCAGTTAAAGGGAACCTGTCAGGTCCAGTATGCACCCAGAACCACGAGCAGTTCTAACCGTCCCTGTATACACTAGCATAGATAAAGAAATCTTTAGAAATACTTTTTCTAAAGATCTCTTTAAGTTTCCCTTGCTAGTCGGCACCATTGGCATGTTAGTACACCCCTGTGGGCATGCTAACATGCTAATGAATGTGCAGCATCAGAGGATGCATATTAGACATAACATTTTCCCTTTAATGCAAATTTACGTGAGTCTTATTATAAATAAGACCTTGATGAGATGGTATTACACACTGATAAGAATACATTGAGCTTTCTTTAACTAATCTGATCTCTTTTGGAGAGAATGTGGGCAAAAGGGAAATTTGTATCATATATTCCGGGATTATCCTAATGTAAATGATTTATGGAGAGAAGTTTTTGATTTACTGAACAGAGTAAGAGTATATGACAGTAATTCGTTATATACCTTATTCAGCTATACTCTCTCTGGAGACAGATGAATTACCACCAAAAATAAGGTCTATAACTATTCATCTTTTTCAGTGGCAAAATCCTTAAAGAGGACTAACCACTAGGATTTTCATATATAAACTAAAGCCAATGCTATACTGGCACTGTCATGCGGATTCTATATATACCTTTAGTTGTGAGATTGGATGTATAGTTTCTGAAATACAGGCAAGTAAAGTTTGTGAAATACACTGTTATTTGATTGATAGCAGCTACAGAATATCTAATAGGTGGGTTGGGTTTTGATTGTTATTCCCACCTCTATGTGCCGTTCCATCCTTCCTCCCTTCCCCCCTCCCCCTGTAATAACAGATTTTCCCTTTAGAATTGCATCAGATTTGGAAAATCCGCAGGTTAGTGTGATTCTGCAGAGAAAACACACTAAAAATGTTGTGGTAATCCCCAAATACTCCTGTGTGAAGCTTGGAATGAGCTAAAAGTTCAGTGGGAGTAGTGTGATGAAAAACCACTCTGTGAGTGCTCAGGCTTCTCTGATTTTGCACTATTTCCCCTCCTCGTACACAACTATTACGGTGCAGTACCAATTACTTTAGAAATTCTGTAATCTGCAAATAACTTTATTCATACAGTTTTTGTCAAAGCCAAATACCAAATGTTGAAGAAGAAGATAAGCTTTCGTTAAATCACGAGATTCCATAAAGAGAAATAAAGGCATGACAAAAATTCTATAAAATATATGTAAAAAAGTGCACTCAAAAACAGGTGAAGAAATGGTGCAAGACTTCAAAAAAATCTGCACCATCAAAGCGGCACCAAATACTCGTTATGGGAACTTTTTACTAAGACTATGATTTGCCAGACATCCTTTAGGCCATGTGCGCACGTTGCGTTCAGTACATTGCAGAAATGAACGCATCCTCTGGCAGAAATTGTCTTTATCAAATTTGGTTTTGACCACATAAACTCTGGAAATACGCAAGCGTTTTTATAGCGTTTTTGCCACGTTTTACAAGCATTTTCAGTGCTTAAATTGAGATGCGTTTTCAATACAAATACACAACTAAAGTTTGAACATTATGGTAGGAAAAAATTGAAAAAAAAATAATAATAATAACCTTTAAATCATACACTATAATGATAATTTTACCGAAAATGATTAATGAGATTTAATATTTATGTTCAAAATAAAGTAAAAATATTGTTTGACTCATTTTTTAAAGTCGGAATGGATGTGAGGGCAAATGGAAACCTCTTGACCTCACTATAATGCCAAAAACGCATGCTTTGATTTCGACAAAAAAGCATGCGTTTAGCATCAAAAAGCATGTAAAACGCTAGAAATTTCTTTTAGGATGCGTTTAGATAATTCTCATTGACATGAATGTTAGCAAAATGCTGCCAAAATGGTAAAAACAATTGACATGCTGCTTCTTCAAACGCAGAGATTTTGACAAATTTTTGACACCAAAAACGCTGCATTTTTAAAAGCATCATGCGCACAAGAAAGCCCTATTTTCCATAGACTTTGCCTGGAAAGCAAAACGCATGCAATTTTGCATTAAAATGCTACAGCTCAAAACGCTGCAGAAACGCATGAAAAAACGCAACGTGCGCACATGACCTTAAGGCTACGTTATGGCCACGGGCAGCGATTTGCCCGTGTTGCACCACAGATGGGGGCGGGTACCCACGCTAGCGATATCGGGACCGATATCGCAGCGTGTAAAGTAGCCTTAACTCCATATTCAGTTATGCTAAAGTGTTCCTTCTTTTATCACTTCCTTAATGTGCAAAATATACCATAAAATATTGTTCATTCCCATACATTCCCTCACCGGTTTATAATGACTCATTCTGTAAGTGACAGTGTTTTCGATAGGACGTCTTTCACCTTGTACGTTATTCTTTAATGTGTTTTTAACAGAAACATCTGCACTCTTCAAAGAGGAATTCCATAAAACAAAATCAGGAAAAAAGGCTTCATAACAGCAGTAAATGCATCATACAGACTTTCTGCCTATAGTAATACCTAAAAGCTGAGGACAAAGAGTGCAAATAGGGTTGTACTGCCCCCGTGTCAGCAGCCGGAAATGCTCGGACCCGGATCCGCGGTGGCTCGAGGGGTTCTCCGGACCCGGGGGTCGTGCGGCCACTCAAAATAAAAAGGGGGTATTTACAGGAGATGGGATGGCAGCCAGGTGTTTGACCCCTCCGTGGGTAGGGGGGATGCCCCGGGGCTCGGGGATGCTGGTGGAGGGATACCGTTAGGGAGGTAAGGGTCACTGCATACTCACTCAGTCCAATAACACTGACACCGACAACTTGTAAACCAAAGTTCTGAGCACCGCTGCAGGAGGGAGGGAGCACGCCTGGATCCCGTGCCCGTTGGTGTTGCTTGTTATCCTGTGGCCTTTTCCTTGGCATCTTTCTTCTGATTGGCCCCTGTAGTGTAAAACTAGTCGGGTCCCGCTCACCAGTGTGGCTAACTGGGTGAGCTTGCTCTCAGGGTTCACACTTGGGATTTTCTGGACTGCGGATTGGGAAAGTCCTATCTCCCTTGTTGCGCTAGCACCCTGATTTTGGAGCAGGTGAAGATCGGATCTTGAAGGCTCCGTCCTTGTCGGGTGAATTACCAGGACGCTTGAAGCTACTTCCCGGCCTAGGGTCCACGTATCCCGTCGTGCCCTGGCCCCTGCCCGGAGACGGCACAAGGCCGCCGGCTGCCCTCCTCGGCAGTTCTGTGCCCATTCTCACGATCCCCTGCGACTGGGGTTCCAGCTCCTACCAGGCCCAGACCAACGTCTGCCACCTAGTAGTCTCAAGGAACCCTGCTCCCAACCTCTTCCAACGCTACACCTCTCTCAACTGACTGCTCCCTTACCAACCCCCCAAGTGGGCGGCCCTATTCCCTTCAGGTTGCCCATTGGTGTGTCTGGTGGGTGTGGCGCAGAGTGTTTCTAGGATTTTGATTAGCTTGATCTTTTCAACACCAAAGGCCAGGGACCCGTAACCAAGGAGGATGAGGATACTGTGCAGAAGGGCAGATTGCACAATACCCTGTGACGACCTGATAGGCCAGGGCGTCACAGGGACATACCAGATATTAAAAAAGCGGTGTGTAACAGTATACACTAACCTTATAAGGTTGTGAAGGTCACAATCACCAAGAAAGCATAAAAGACAATGGCGGCTGCTGTAGCCCCATATGGAGGTATCTTCAGTGCTGGAAAGGAGAAGTGGGGGTTAATGCTGCGCTAACGCCAAGAAGGAGGATAAAAAATTGTTGATTTGATAATAAAAAAAATTTTATTCCATAGGTCAACGCATTTCAGGGCTCAAGTCCCCTTTTTCAGGACCAAAAAAGAAAAAGCAAAAATACAATCAACAATACATCAGTTGTATCATTGATTTTCTATTTTGTTTCTGAAGAAGGGGACTTGAGCCCTGAAACGCGTTGATCTATGGAATAAAACATTTTTATTATCAAATCAACTATTTTTTTTTCCTCCTTCTTGGCGATAGCGCAGCATTAACCCCCACTTCTCCTCTCCAGCACTGAATATAGTAATATCTAGATATACCTAGACCTCAGATATTTACTCAGCAATTTCTAATTTTGTTTAGTACAGTAAACTGCGTAGGATATTGCAACCAACTATGTTTTATCATAGGCAAAAAAGGAGGAGTATCACTTTCAAATTTCTCCGTATATCATAAGGCTGCACAAATAGCACAGTTACAGTTAGGTCCAGAAATATTTGGACAGTGACACAAGTTTTGTTATTTTAGCTGTTTACAAAAACATGTTCAGAAATACAATTATATATATAATATGGGCTGAAAGTGCACATTCCCAGCTGCAATATGAGAGTTTTCACATCCAAATCAGAGAAAGGGTTTAGGAATCATAGCTCTGTAATGCATAGCCTCCTCTTTTTCAAGGGACCAAAAGTCATTGGACAAGGGACTCTAAGGGCTGCAATTAACTCTGAAGGCGTCTCCCTCGTTAACCTGAAATCAATGAAGTAGTTAAAAGGTCTGGGGTTGATTACAGGTGTGTGGTTTTGCATTTGGAAGCTGTTGCTGTGACCAGACAACATGCGGTCTAAGGAACTCTCAATTGAGGTGAAGCAGAACATCCTGAGGCTGAAAAAAAAGAAAAAATCCATCAGAGAGATAGCAGACATGCTTAGAGTAGCAAAATCAACAGTCGGGTACATTCTGAGAAAAAAGGAATTGACTGGTGAGCTTGGGAACTCAAAAAGGCCTGGGCGTCCACGGATGACAACAGTGGTGGATGATCGCTGCATACTTTCTTTGGTGAAGAACCCGTTCACAACATCAACTGAAGTCCAGAACACTCTCAGTGAAGTAGGTGTATCTGTCTCTAAGTCAACAGTAAAGAGAAGACTCAATAAAAGTAAATACAAAGGGTTCACATCTAGATGCAAACCATTCATCAATTCCAAAAATAGACAGGCCAGAGTTAAATTTGCTGAAAAACACCTCATGAAGCCAGCTCAGTTCTGGAAAAGTATTCTATGGACAGATGAGACAAAGATCAACCTGTACCAGAATGATGGGAAGAAAAAAGTTTGGAGAAGAAAGGGAACGGCACATGATCCAAGGCACACCACATCCTCTGTAAAACATGGAGGAGGCAACGTGATGGCATGGGCATGCATGGCTTTCAATGGCACTGGGTCACTTGTGTTTATTGATGACATAACAGCAGACAAGAGTAGCCGGATGAATTCTGAAGTGTACAGGGATATACTTTCAGCCCAGATTCATTCAAATGCCGCAAAGTTGATCGGACGGCGCTTCATAGTACAGATGGACAATGACCCCAAGCATACAGCCAAAGCTACCCAGGAGTCCATGAGTGCAAAAAAGTGGAACATTCTGCAATGGCCAAGTCAATCACCAGATCTTAACCCAATTGAGCATGCATTTCACTTGCTCAAATCCAGACTTAAGACGAAAAGACGCACAAACAATCAAGACCTGAAGGCTGCGGCTGTAAAGGCCTGGCAAAGCATTAAGAAGGAGGAAACCCAGCGTTTGGTGATGTCCATGGGTTCCAGACTTAAGGCAGTGATTGCCTCCAAAGGATTCGCAACAAAATATTGAAAATAAAAATATTTTGTTTGGGTTTGGTTTATTTGTCCAATTACTTTTGACCTCCTAAAATGTGGAGTGTTTGTAAAGAAATGTGTACAATTCCTACAATTTCTATCAGATATTTTTGTTCAAACCTTCAAATTAAACGTTACAATCTGCACTTGAATTCTGTTGTAGAGGTTTCATTTCAAATCCAATGTGGTGGCATGCAGAGCCCAACTCGCGGAAATTGTGTCACTGTCCAAATATTTCTGGACCTAACTGTATCTACAGTGATATCTTCATCTGGTAAGCCCAAAGGATACACATTGAAAATTCCCTTATTGCACCATACTCCATCTTGGGGTTAATGTGGTCGACAGGTCAGCTACCTTATAATTTAGCTGCTGTCTTACCATATACTTCTCACTCCCTATCATTGTTGTGAAAACTCAGATTTCAATTTAAAATCCAATCGAATCCTTCCCCTCTATTGATGTTATTTAATAACCCTATGTTTACTGTTGGGTTAGATCCAAATTCCTTTAAATGGTGGGAACTTAAAGGGATAAATACCATGAAACACCTTTGGACATCTACTAACTTAATTATCACTAGGCACGATTTTATACAGAAACATAACCCCCCATTGGGAGAAATGATGCGTATTAATCAGGATTTCCATTTTGCTAAGACAAACTCTACTAGCAGTTATACATCAGAGCAATAAAAAAGGAAAAAACATCAGGCACTCACCAGTTGCTGCTTGTGCAAGTTTTGTTGTTTTATTCGTGCAGGTTACAAGTGCATGGAGTGGAGGGGAGGGAGTGGACGCTACACACGTCCAAAGACGACGGCGGCCGTTTCGCACCTGTCTGGTGCTTCAGCTGGTCTGAACTGAGCTGACATCACATCCATTATATCCACATAATACAGGTGGTTGATGTCAGCAGTGATTAAAACAGGTTTAAAATCAAACTGCAGTATTACTACTGAATGGAGTGCAAAATTCTATCAGGATGATGCCGATTTCAAACAACTATGGGATAATGTTCTGGCAGAATGTTCATTTAAATTCCTAGATCTCGTATTACAGAAAAACGAGCAAGAGCATGCTAAAATAACAACTGAACTGATAAGATTAAGAAAAGAGCTAGAGATGCGTTTATCACAGGATCAGTGGAACAAATTTCTACAGAACCTAGACAAAAAATTAATACCATATCAAACAATAGTAAAAGAACGCAAAAAAGAGAAATTTTTGAGAGACAAAGCAGACTATGATTCTGGAACTGTTTTCAGATGGAATAAAAATAATGACAGTTTCTCTACCTATAAGAAAGGAAAATCAAGGAAAAAACCTAAAACTGCATCAAATAAAAGAGCCGCATGGACAACAGATTCTGATTCCAGCGGTCAGGAGGAACCACCCCCGGGAAAAAGGAGATTAAATGAAGATAGATCTAATATGAACTTTCCCATTAACCCTTTAGAAGGCGGACAAGGAGAGGCCGGAGGAGAAATAAATGTGCCCCTGATAGGGAAAAGGAAAGCTGTTTCCTGGAGGGACTGACAATCAGTTCGGAGCCTAATAAAAAGAAAAAAGTTTACAACCTGACTAATGAGACACTGGATGATGATATGTTGGCGGTCCTGGAAAAAGGACTAAATTTCTGCATTCCAGAACCATTTAATATGGTGGAATTTGAAGTGGACTTATACAAAGCTTGCAGAAAATTGCATTTAAAAAAACATTTTTTTAACGCAGATAATAAATCGACTCAAAAACAAGCTGATGAAAGGCAATGCAATATAGGTCCCCTTGGTTTTTCTCTGATGGGTTCAGAAATTGGGAAGGTAGCTGAGGACGCTTTGCATCTGTTGAGTATAACAGATGATAAAATTAATGTGGCAAACGTTTCAGCTATAGAGAGCAATCTAGACAATAGCACTAAATTTACTGGAGGTTTAAAATCTACTTTTATCCCACCTATATCCCCTGGTAATAGTATCGATTTATTTCAGGAAGTAGTATTGAGAGATATAAAAGCGTTAAAATATCCTAATATGAAGAATAATCTATCTAGTTCAGAAAGAGCAGCACTAGAAAAAATTAAATCCTTCAAGAATGTAACGATACGAAAAGCGGATAAAGGAGGTGCCACTGTGCTTATGACCACCGATTATTATTTAGCAGAATCAAAAAAACATCTAGATAATTGCACAGTTTATCAGAAACTAACTGGTGACCCTACAGGTAAAATTAAAGAAAAATTACGCAGTTTTTTGAATAGGCAGATAACAACTGGCCTTATAACAAAAAATAGAGCTGAAAAACTCTTTCCTGATTTCCCAACAAAACCGCACTGGTATTGGCTACCAAAGGTACACAAGTGTGAACAGAGACCACCAGGCAGACCAATAGTCTCGGGAGTGGGATCTCTCACCGAACCACTTTCAGCATATCTTGACTGGCTGTTGCATCCATTACTAAAAACAATTCCATCTTTTGTAAGGGATACAAGGGATTTGATTGAGCAGCTTGAACAATTCGAGTGGCAAGAAACATTTAATTGGGCTTCCTTAGATGTGGAAAGCCTATTCACAAGGATTCCACAGAACCTTGGAATAGACAGCATTACAGGTATGTTGAGAGAGCTTGGTGAAGATGCCCATTTAATTAATTTTATTGAAGAGGCTTTGAATTTGGTCTTAAAACATAACACTTTCAAATTTGGGCACACTTGGTACCAACAAAATAGTGGGGTAGCAATGGGGACTCCGGTGGCATGTACTTTTGCGAATTTGTTTCTGGCGCACCTTGAAGATCGTTTAATTTACAGTCCCATCAATCCATATATCAAACATATAAAAAAGTACATGCGATTTGTGGACGATGTCCTGATAATTTGGGATGGAGATAGGGAACAGTTTAATTCCTTTGTAGCGTATTTAAATTCGGAAAATAATTGCAATATGCTGTTCACACATTTTTTCGGAGATAAATGTATTGAGTTCCTTGATGTCAAATTAACAGCCCATGAAGGGTTAATTTCAAGGGAGCTCTACAGGAAACCGACTACAGTGAACACACTATTGCATTATAAAAGTGCCCATCCTGAGCATGTACTGAAATCGGTTCCTTTCAGCCAGTTTTTAAGGCTGAATAGGATCACCAATAATACAGATGCTTTGCAAGTTCAGACAAAAGATCTAAAACAACGCTTTTTGGAAAGGGGTTATCCCCTGAATTTAATTAACTCCATGCAGGCCCAAGCAGAGGAGAAAATAGAGCTTGAAAAAAGATCTCTTGTCAGGAATTGTAACAATCTCCCCCCCAAAAAACAACTAGATCGTTTTGTGTTTAATTTTAAATTCGGACCTATGGACCGAACAATAAAATCAGTGATAAATAAAAATTGGTATATAATCGAAGGGATTGATGAGCTGAGAGACATGGCCATTAATAAGCCCCTAGTGACACACAGGAGGTGCAGGAATATTGGAGATATTCTGATTAAAAAACGCTATTTACCGCCCTTGACCTGGCTACACCATGCTGGCCCTACAGGTAATTTTAGATGCGGCAATTGCTCTTTTTGCCAATTTCATATAGTTGGCAGAACATTTAAAATAGGTGGCCATTCACATTATGTCAAAAGTCTGATTACCTGCAGGTCCAAAATGGTGGTGTATGTAATATTCTGCCCTTGTCAATATTTTTATATTGGCAAAACTATTCGAAATTTGTTTATAAGATTTAGAGAGCATAGAAATTCCATCTCTAGCGGAATAGGCGCTACAAGATTAATCAATCATATAAAAGAAGTCCATAATTCTGACCCCAATGTATTGTCATTTATAGGCATTGATCTAGTTAAAACTCCAGCCAGAGGTGGGGATACGCACAAACTTCTGCTCAGAAAGGAGGCAGAATATATTATGAAGTTTAATGCTTTGGGTCCATTAGGACTAAATGATAAAAATGAGTTGAGCGTATTCTTGGGATAATTTTTCTAGATTCCAGCTATATGTAAAATTATTGTATGTCTTTATATGTTTGTACATGCTTATTTTGCACTCCATTCAGTAGTAATACTGCAGTTTGATTTTAAACCTGTTTTAATCACTGCTGACATCAACCACCTGTATTATGTGGATATAATGGATGTGATGTCAGCTCAGTTCAGACCAGCTGAAGCACCAGACAGGTGCGAAACGGCCGCCGTCGTCTTTGGACGTGTGTAGCGTCCACTCCCTCCCCTCCACTCCATGCACTTGTAACCTGCACGAATAAAACAACAAAACTTGCACAAGCAGCAACTGGTGAGTGCCTGATGTTTTTTCCTTTTTTATTGCTCTGATGTTCACATGTTTGTTCACATCAATGGCACCGCAGAGCATGTGCACCTTTTTCGGCCCAGTATAGGATGTTCTGAAGGTTTTTTGGTGTTGGGGCAGTGCCCTGAACTTTTCTCCTTTTTCGCATGATCTACTAGCAGTTATATAAGTGCAAAGAAACGTCCCGCACCACTGGGTATTACCTTGCGATATCGCACGTTTGCTGGGAGTTGGGCTCCAAAATAAGATGTCCACCGGCTGCGGGGTGCTTGTCCACAAAGAGCGATAAATTCAAGTAATCCAGAAAGGAATAAGACCGCACTCGTCCACTGTGCCGAAAATCCTCTTTATTCAAATACGTGCAGGTTAAAAGGCAGGAGAGGAACTAGGTGCAGGTTCTTTGGGACCAGTCGAAGCGTAATTAACGCGAATCGGCCGTCATGCCTTGTGAGGAACCTGCACCTAGTTCCTCTCCTGCCTTTTAACCTGCACGTGTTTGAATAAAGAGGATTTTCGGCACAGTGGACGAGTGCGGTCTTTTTCCTTTCTGGATTACTTGGCTCTACTAGCTGATATGCCTCACCACCCATTGCATTTGAATAAATGTGTTACGTCACTTACAGAGAGGAGTGAGATGCTAGTCACTAAGTGTGTGGTATAGAGTAGCAACTAGGTGGCACTGTGAGCTCGTGCAAGAGCAGTGGGGAAGTCAAACAAGTCAAGTTCAGTGCTGGGAGGACACAACAAAACACAAGGAGCAGACAAGAACGAGGTCAGGATACAGGCCGTGGGGTCAGGTAATCAGGAGAGGGACAGAAGGAGCAGGCAAAGTCGTAGTTAGGAGGAAATCAGAAGTCAAAAGGTCACGCAGGGTCAATGGAGCAAGCAGAGAAAAGTCAAGAGACAGTCCAGGGTCGAGGACCAAGATCAATACACCAAACAAACCAAGAGCCAGGCACTTACTGCAACTAACTACCGTAGGAAATACGACTGGCGTCACTCCGGCCGAGACCGCTCCCTAATAAAATATGGCAATCACCCGGAATACAGAGCTAGAGAGCAAGCCCCTCCCTTAACCAGCAAGTGATCTGGTGTAGGGAAACAGCCCGTCACAGAAAGGCACCTGAAATACTGGCAGCTCGTTCCGTTTGGCGCACGGGCAGACACTGGCTCCACAGCATGTTTTAAACAAATACCACATTTTAGAATATAAAGGACACTTATTTGGACTAACCTATACTGTTATTCCAGTTCAATTATGTTTTTTTTAACAATCTGGAACAGATTTATCTAGAAGCAAAATTCTCTTTGTTGCAACAAATCACAGTGCACCTTTAATTTTTTCAAAGCTATTGAAATGGGTTCTCGGAGAAATGTAATAAAAATAAATAACTAAAATAAATACAGTACATTTAAATATGACAATTTTTTACTAAATACATTTATTTTGCAAAAAATGTAGTAAAAAGGTAATGTTTAGTTAGTACACTAGTATCAGGATTTTAAATATGTCAACTACCAGCAGTTTCCCAGCCCTCCCATGTCTTAGGAGTAGCTGCGTATAGACGTCTGCTAGAGACAGACATCAGGTGAGGGCAGCGTCCTGTCAGGTATCATGAACGTGCCTTCTTCTGTTCACTGAACCTGACAGGACAAGCGGAGCAGCAATGTGCAGACTAAAGCAGAATATAACCTTTCTAGGTGACTAAGGTTGAACATTTATCTCATCAGCCCGACAGGTTCATTAGAGGAAAGGAGGATGATACAGAGCTATTGGATTAAACTATACAAACGGTCTTCCACTTATCCTGTCAGTTTCGGTGAACAGAGAATAGCGCGTTCACGATACTGGACAGGATGCTGCTCTCACCCGATGTCTGTCTCCAGCAGACGTCTTTATGTAGCCTGTCCTAAGACATGGGATGGCTGAGAAACTGCTGGGAGCTGACGTATTTCAAATCCTTTTCACTAACTAAAGTTTACCTTTTTGCTAAATAAAGGTATTCAGTAAACTTTGTAATATTTAAATGTACTTTCTTTTAGTTATTTATTTTTATTACATTTCTTGGAGTACCCCTTTAAACAATTAAAACTGAGCTTTGATTGGCTGCTACAGGCAACAGGGCTAGTTTTTATTTTATACAATTTTGATAAATGAGGTCCTACAATTTATAAAGTCAAGGATGACCATTTTGACTTATATTAGAGAAAGGGAATTATCTCTGTCTGTATACTTATGCACACTAACTCATTTGCTAAGCCATCAGCATTACTAAATGTTCCTTGCATATATACACTTGCAGAGGTTGCATAAAATATTTTTCAGTGTGTTTACCATTTCATTTAGTTCTGCGGATTAATATTTGGCATGACCTTTACTCTCAATCAGTTGCCTAGCAGGGTACCCTAAACCCATTTCTATCACCTGTCTATCCTGTACCCAGACCCATCAGTAGGCACTAAGATATGGGGCATTAGCCTCCAGATCTTACAGGGTTAGCCCGAAACCAACACTGATATCTGTCTATTTAATGTAATGTAGATAACCTGGTAGGCAGGAAAAATAGAGACCGGCCTCTCCACTAGAGTTGAGCGCGGTTCGTGGTTCGTGGTTCTCCAGTTCTAGGCTCGAGTGATTTTTGGGCTGTTCGAGATCGAACTAGAACTCGAGCTTTTTGCTAAAAGCTCGATAGTTCTAGATACGTTCGAGAACGGTTCTAGCAGCAAAAAGCAGGGCTTTTTACAGCTACAGTGAGCAGGAGCCATCGCTGGCAGCCTGCCACAAGCTGGTAACCAAGATAAACATCGGGTATCCAAGCAAAGCGCTTTGGTTAGTAACCCGATGTTTATCTTAGTTACGTGCAGGAAGCCCACACTTTCCCGCTCAGCTCGCTCCACCCCCTCCTGCCCGCGGCATGTACACATACATACACATACACAAACACACACACACACACACACATCCACCCCCCCCCCCCCCCGCCCGCCCCCCCGCCCGCCCGCTCGCTCGCTCGCTCGCTCGGCTTACCTGCGGTGATGAAGTCCCGCCATCCCGACCTCAGCGCTGTCACTGTCCTCCATGGCCGCCGCTTGTCACATCACCTATCGCTTCCGACCCGAGACTGACACTGGCGGTGACGTCACGGACCTCTCGCGATACTTGATGTGAAGGCGCCGGTCATTGACCTCAGTGACAGGGGCTGTCAGTGTGCTGGAGATCAGCGCAGGTAATGTACCTCACTGACAGCAGCACTTGTCACCCCCCTGCAGTGACCTGGGCTGACCCATTGATGTTAGCTCAGGTCACTGCACTGCTCTCCCAGCCAATGGGGAACATCCTGCTCTTCATTGACTGGGACAGTGTGCATCGTCATGGCAACCCCTTGGATTACACCAGACCTGGATTTGTTTTTCAATCTAATAAATTGGTTAAAGAGGGAATGTTTTGGGGAGTGTTTTTTCAAATAAAAATGTGTTTGTTCGTGTATTTTTTTTTTATTACTGACTGGGTTGGTGATGTCGGGTATCTGATAGACGCCTGACCTCACCAACCCCAGGGCTTGATGCCAGGTGACATTACACATCTGGTATTAACCCCAAATATTACCCCGTTTGCCACCGCACCAGGGCGCGGGATGAGCTGGGGCGAAGCACCAGGATTGGCGCATCTAATGGATGCGCCACTTCTGGGGCGGCTGCGGCCTGCTATTTTTAGGCTGGGGAGATTCCAATAACCATGGACCTCCCTAGTCTGAGAATATCAGGCCCCAGCTGTCTGCTTTACCTTGGCTGGTGATCCAATTTTGGGGGACCCCTACGTGTTTTTTTTTTTAATTATTTATTTAATTTAAAATAACAGCGTGGGGTGCCCTCAGTTTTGGATTACCAGCCAAGGTGAGGTTGCCAGCTGTGGTCTGCAGGCTGCAGCCGTCTGCTTTACCCTAGCTGGCTACAAAACTAGGGGGAACCCTATGTCATTTTTTTTTAGTTCTGCGGACTTTTTTCTCCACTTTTTCTCCTCTTAATCTCCACTTTTTCTCCACTTTTTCTCCACTTTTTCTCCACTTTTTCTCCACTTTTTCTCCACTTTTTTCTCCACTTTTTCTCCACTTTTTCTCCTCTTATGCTCCACTTTTTCTCCACTTTTTCTCCACTTTTTCTCCACGTTTTCTCCACGTTTTCTCCACTTTTTTCTCCACTTTTTCTCCTCTTATGCTCCACTTTTTCTCCACTTTTTCTCCTCTTAATCTCCACTTTTTCTCCACTTTTTCTCCACTTTTTTCTCCACTTTTTCTCCACTTTTTCTCCTCTTATGCTCCACTTTTTCTCCACTTTTTCTCCACTTTTTCTCCACTTTTTCTCCTCTTATGCTCCACTTTTTCTCCACTTTTTCTCCACTTTTTCTCCTCTTATGCTCCACTTTTTCTCCACTTTTTCTCCACTTTTTTCTCCACTTTTTCTCCTCTTATGCTCCACTTTTTCTCCACTTTTTCTCCACTTTTTCTCCACTTTTTCTCCTCTTATGCTCCACTTTTTCTCCACCTTTTCTCCACTTTTTCTCCATTTTTTTCTCCACTTATTCTCCACTTTTTCTCCTCTTATTCTCCACTTTTTCTCCACTTTTTCTCCACTTTTTCTCCTCTTATTCTCCACTTTTTCTCCACTTTTTCTCCACTTTTTCTCTATTTTTTTCTCCACTTTCTCCACTTTTTCTCCACTTTTTTCTCCACTTTTTCTCCTCTTATGCTCCACTTTTTCTCCTCTTAATCTCCACTTTTTCTCCACTTTTTCTCCACTTTTTCTCCACTTTTTTCTCCACTTTTTCTCCTCTTATGCTCCACTTTTTCTCCACTTTTTCTCCACTTTTTCTCCACTTTTTCTCCACTTTTTCTCCTCTTAATCTCCACTTTTTCTCCTCTTATGCTCCACTTTTTCTCCACTTTTTCTCCACTTTTTCTCCTCTTATGCTCCACTTTTTCTCCACTTTTTCTCCTCTTAATCTCCACTTTTTCTCCTCTTATGCTCCACTTTTTCTCCACTTTTTCTCCACTTTTTCTCCTCTTATGCTCCACTTTTTCTCCACTTTTTCTCCACTTTTTCTCCTCTTATGCTCCACTTTTTCTCCACTTTTTCTCCACTTTTTTCTCCACTTTTTCTCCTCTTATGCTCCACTTTTTCTCCACTTTTTCTCCACTTTTTCTCCACTTATGCTCCACTTTTTCTCCACTTTTTTCTCCACTTTTTCTCCACTTTTTCTCCACTTTTTCTCCACTTTTTCTCCACTTTTTTCTCCACTTTTTCTCCACTTTTTTCTCCACTTTTTCTCCACTTTTTCTCCTCTTATGTTCCACTTATTCTCCACTTTTTCTCCACTTTTTCTCTACTTTTTCTATGGTCGGTCTACCCATTAGCTCTGCCATGCATAGTGTAGCTCTACACCTACTGCACATGTTACTTTATGATTGACATCTCTTTCGTACCAGAGCTGTCTAAGTCTACTCTGACCCCATATTTGTCATTACTATATTGTCCTTGTACTGTATTATGACATTTGTATCATGTGTTTCATTTCTTGCTGTGTTGCAATTTTTTTGCTGCATCCCAATTGTACCTCTACATTGTTCGAGTTTATGTTATTGTTCTCTCACTCTTATGTGATACTGATTATTGTCATTTTTCATGATTACATGCAGATAAGTCCAATCTGACGAAGGCTCAGGCCGAAACGTCATTTGTAACTTGTTTTGGACAAAAACATATATGCTTATGAAAAAAAAATTTTCTTAATACGGACCAATAAAGAGTGATTTTGCATTACTATCCGTTGTGACTTACTGACTTAGTCTGGGAGATATAGAGTGCCGAGGTTACTCACTAATTTTATCTATTATTACCTCTGAGCACCTATATACCAGTGAGCAGAGCTTCCTCTACAGTAGTTCTCCTGATTAGGCATGCCCTTACCTCATGAGCAGGGCATTGCAGCTTTGGTAGCAACCATTACGACATGGACTCTGCTGCTGTGGACCCGGGGAGAGTGAGTGCAGATTCATTGCACCCACACTCCTCACATGAAGGGTCCGCACTCCTAGAAAATGGGGGATACGTTCCCTGAGTGTCTCCCCCCCATATTCTAGACGGTCCAGAGTCGTCGTGGGACCCCTTTATTTTTTTTCTTACAATAAATTGGTGAAAGAGGAAATGTTTTGGGGACTGTTTTTTCAAATAAATTTCTTTTGTCGATTTTTTGTTTTTGTTAGTACTGACAGTTTATGATGTTGGGTATCTAATAGACGCCATGACATCACAAACTGCTGGGCTTGATCTCAGGTGACTTTACAGCTAGTATCAACCCGATTTATTACCCCGTTTGCCACTGCACCAGGGCACGGGATGAGCTGGGGTGAAGCGCCAGGATTGGCGCATCTAGTGGATGCGCCACGTCTGGGGTGCCTGCGGCCTGCTATTTTTAGGCTGTGAAGGCCCAATAACTATGGACCTTCCCACCCTGAGAATACCAGACCACAGCTGTCCGCTTTACCTTGGCTGGTGATCCAATTTGGGGGGTCCCCTACTTTTATTGTGTAATTATTAATATTTATAAAATAATTATAAAAAAGAGCCTGAGGGGACCTCCACATTGGATCCCCAACCACGGTAAAGCTGCCAGCTGTGGTTTTCAGGCTACAGCCGTCTGCTTTACCCTAGCTGGCTATCAAAAATGGGGGGACCCAACGTAATTTTTTTTTTTTAACTATTTTTTAAATAGAAAAAATTAATGGGCTTCCCTGTATTTTGATTGCCAACCAAGGTAACGGCAGGCAGATGGGGGTGGCAACCCATAGCTGTCTGCTTTATCTGCGCTGAGAATCAAAAATACCGCGGAGCGCTACGTCATTTTTTTAAAGATTTATTTTTACAGCACTGTGATGTCCAGCAATCAAAATACAGGGAAGCCCATTTTATTTTTAGTTATTTAAATAAATAATTAAAAAAAATATATGTTAGCTCCCACTGCATTTTTTGTATTGCTAGCTAAGGGTAATCCAAGCAGCTACTGGCTGCTAACCCCCACTGCTTGGTGTTACCTTCACTGGCAATGGAAAATCCAGGGAAGCATTTTTTTTTTTTTTTGCCAAAAAGCTACAAAAAAAGGACGTGAGCTTCGCCATATTTTTGTATGCTAGCCAGGTATAGCAGGCAGGTGCTGGAAGAGTTGGATACAGCGCCAGAAGATGGCGCTTCTATGAAAATGCCATTTTCTGAGGTGGCTGCAGACTGCAATTCGCAGCAGTGGGGCCCAGAAAGCTCAGGCCAACCGGTGGTGCGGATTCCAATCCCAGCTGCCTAGTTGTACCTGGCTGGACACAAAAATGGGGCAAAGCCTACGTCATTTGTTTTCTAATTATTTCATGAAATTCATGAAATAATAAAAAAAGGGCTTCCCTTTATTTTTGGTTCCCAGCCGGGTACAAATAGGCAACTGGGGGTTGGGGGCAGCCGTACCTGCCTGCTGTACCTGGCTAGCATACAAAAATATGGCGAAGCCACATAATTTATAATTTTTTCAGGGGGCAAAAAACTTCTGCATACAGTCCTGGATGGAGTATGCTGAGCCTTGTAGTTCTGCAGCTGCTGTCTGTCTGTATGGAGAAGAGCAGACAGCAGCTGCAGAACTACAAGGCTCAGCATACTCCATCCAGGACTGTATGCAGAAGTTTTTTGCCCACCAAAAAAATGACGTGGGCTTCGCCATATTTTTGTATGCTAGCCAGGTACAGCTGGCAGCCACGGGCTGCCTCCAACCCCCAGTTGCCTATTTGTACCCGGCTGGGAACCAAAAATATAGGGAAGCCCGTTTTTTTTAATTATTTCACTTATTTCATGAAATAATTAAAAAACAAATGACGTGGGCTTCGCCCTATTTTTGTGTCCAGCCGGGTACAACTAGGCAGCTGGGGATTGGAATCCGCAGCACAGGTTAGCCCGAGGTTTGTGGGCGCCTCTGCTGCGGATTTCAGTCCGCAGCCGTCCCAGAAAATGGCGCTCTCATAGAAGCGCCATCATCTGGCGCTGTATCCAACTCTTCCAACAGCCCTGGAGCCGGGTGGCTTGTTGGGTAATCATGAGTTAATACTGGCTTTGTTTTACCAGCCAGTATTAAGCCAGAGATTCTTAATGTCAGGCACGTTTGACCCGGCCATTAAGAATCTCCAATAAAGGGTTAAAAAAAGACACCACACAGAGAAAAAATACTTTAATAGAAATAAATACACAGACACATTAGAGACTCCATCTTTATTACCCCTGTCAGCCCTCCACGATCCTGCTCTTCTGTCTTCTTTCTTTCTAGTGTAGTAGTAGTGACGATTGTAGTGAGGGGCATCACTTGGGGCTGGGGAACCTCCATCCTAACTACAATGCTCACTACAATCGGGAAGCAGCGTGCAGCCTTCACTCCGTGAGTGATCACTGCTGGCTGCTAGCGGTAACGCTGACAGACGCGTTACCATAGCAACGGTGCTCCCGGAGCCGCGGTTAGCGGTGACGTCACCGCTAACTGCGTTGCTATGGCAACGGTGATCTCCGTTAATGACCGGCTGTGTCAGCCGGTCCCTAACGGAACAGGGAGTCGACCGTGTGCTAGAGCATGTCGCCGGTACACGGCGATACACATATGTGCACCGTGTACCGGAGAGATGCACTCGCAGGTCCTACATGACGTGTCATAGTCATGTGACCAGTCTGTAGCCAATGAGATAATAGCCACGTGACTGGTCACATGGCTATTTTGACGTCACGATAGGTCCTGCTTCTCTGCTGGCAGTGCAGGTCACCGGGAGGATTCAGCGATCATCGGATGGAATAGCGGCAGGAGACAGAGTGCAGAAGGGATCGCGAGGACCGGTAAGTGTTATGGCAATGTTTATTAACTGTTTGTGTACATTTATAATGCATTTTTATGTGTTTGTGATTGCCTCCCATTATAGCCTATACGTTCGAGTTCGGTTCGTCGAACGTTCGACGAACCGAACTCGAACGGGACCCCCGTTCGGCGAACCGGCCTCGAGCCGAACCGGGACCGGTTCGCTCATCTCTACTCTCCACCAAAACAGATGTCACTTTTGGTGGCAAGGCTGGTTATCTCCTTGCAATGCACACTGACCATGCACTCTCTTGCCAACCTCTCACTTCTAATAATAATAATAATAATAATAATCTTTATTTCTATAGTGCCAACATATTCCGCAGCGCTTTACAATTCAGGAGGATCATATACAAACAAGCAACAGTTATAAAAAAATACAATATTTAAAGGGAAAAAAGACAACCCTGCTCGTGAGAGCTTATAATCTACAATGAGATTGGGTGAGGGGCAAGGTACAAGTGCTTATTTACTTATTTATTTACTTATTTAGGGTGCGTCTGAAGCTGAGTGAGTTGTGATTCGTCCTAACTTCTTGGGGTAGAGCGTTCCAGAAGTTTGGTGCAACTCTGAAGAAGTCTTGGATTCTGGAGTGGGAGGTTCGAATTAGTGTGGATGTTAGTAGAAAGTCATTTGCAGAGCGTAGAGAACGTGTGGGGTGATAGACAGAGAGGAGGGTGGAGATGTATGGGGGTGCCGCACTGTGGAGAGCTTTGTGGGTGAGAACAAGCAGTTTGAATACTTCTGATCAGAGCCAGTGAGGGAGCGCACTGTCACTGTGCATTCCAAAAAATATTAAGCAATGACAAGACCCTACTGAGCAGACGTCAGAATTGAGAACCAACACATGCTCAGTAGAGCAGATACTAGCCCAGCTGCTGATACTGACGTCACTGATTACACTTTGTTTCAGGGTGCGGACATAGGCTGCAGCAGTGACTGCAGCCTCTGCCCCCAGATTATGTCTCGTTTGAGTATTCCAGCATGTACTGGGAGTTCTGAAACAAAATGTCATTGAACAGGAAATTAGTAAAAAAAAAAAAATAAATCAAGAAATAAAGCAGTTAGAGTAGAAAGGGAAAAATAGAATTTTTTATTGAAGTGTATTAGAAAAGCAATTGCATTATTACATTAAATAGATAGACATTTAGAGTTAAATCAATGTTAGTTTCAGACTACATCTTTAAGTTCATTGCATTTCTGGTCCTCTAATTTTTAAAAAAATAATTCAAATTTATTTATCTCCCCATCTGTGATTGCAGGGATTTTAGCCATACTCCTGCATGGTGCAGTGGTTTGTGTCCCTGTACAGCTCCTCCTCCCATCTCCCCAGTCGTCTAAGCCACAATGGTGCTATTTACCTCAATATATAAAATCAAGAGCCTGCCCACTTTGTGTTTTGCCTCGTTGATGATGGATGAGTCTTTTGGTGGTTTTGTACAAATTGCCATAAAACAGGAATGAGACAGAACTTCCTAGTCTTCAATAGAGAAGAAAAATGAAACTGATGTGGGGCATAGAGTATCTAAGTTATGAGAAAGGATTAATAGAATTACATTTATTTCTAGAGTCCCCGCACTATCCCGCTCCTTCCCCGGTGGGGACAGTGGCACACTCACCCTTCCAGCTGCTCAACGGTGGTTGCTGCATCCCCGGTCTCTCTTGCCAGCTCCTAGGACCTGCGCATGCCGCACAGGTTTCCTGGGAGCTCACTTAGGGCACACACACACCTTTTCTTAAAGAGCCAGTGTGGCCTAACCCAGTAATGCAGCTGAGAGGCACTAGGTATTTAAGGCATTCTCCCCCTATGGGAGGTGCCTGGGCAAGTGGTCTATCAGTTAGAAATGTGGTGCTAGTTGTTAGGTCACAGCTATATTGCTGTGTGTTGTATTGCTAATACCTTCTGTGTTCTAGTACCTGATGTATCCATTGCTGCACCTATCCATACCAACTGTTTAGGTCGTATCCGCTGCTGCATCTATCCATACCCTCTGCTGTACCTATCCGTACAAGCTGCATCTGCAGTAGCTGCTGCTGCACCTATCCTTACCAGCCGTATCTGCCTTACCCACTGCTGCATCTATCCAAATAGGCCATGTCTGCCACATCAGCCATCCCGACAGCATCTGCTTTATCTGTGACTGTCAGTGTCCATACTCCTGGAACCAGCTGTCCCTGAGTCTTCCTGAGTGGCACCTGGTGGCTACTGGCAGTCCAGTCCATTTTTACCATCACAGGCTCTGGTGAAAACTTGGTGTGTGCGTCTATGTCACACCCATGGTGCACCATGTGCTGCGGCCCAGTGGGTCCACTCCTGCTCACACCCGCGAGCATTACATTTAGTCTGGTCCATAAAAAAAATATGTTCAGAAGCTGCTTCATGTAAAACCCCCCAAAAAAGACAAGAGGGCACTCACTCCAGAGAAAGAAAGGTTCATTCTCCAAAGGGGAAAAGCCTTCTTCTTTACCAAAAGAATTCATGTGGAATAGCCTATCTCAGGAGCTGATCACAGCAGGGATCATTGATGGTTTAAAAAAGGGCTTTGATGTTGTTTTTTTTTAGAAGAAAATGTTCTGTTCTGAATGTTTGGTCCAGATCAAAAATTGGAATCATGTGGGAAAAAATAGCTCTTGTGGGACAGAGAGGATCCTACATTGTGGCTGTGTATGTGCCCATTCCCTTTGTTTGCTTTTCTTTGTCCATCCCTCCCCCCAAAATGGTACCAAAAAATGTCAGTCCCTCAAAAAGAGCCCATACACAGCTTCATTACTAAAAAAAAATACAAAACTTATGACTTTTATAATATGGTTGCCTATAACAATTGTTTTTGGGGGATGGGCTGGGGGATAGGCGTTTGTAAAATTGCTGAGACTTGACAAAGAAAAGAAAAATGGGGGTATCAACGTCCCTTGTATTATTGGGGTAGTTTTGCACATTTCTGACCTACCCTTCATTTTGACGTCTATGGGACTGGCAGAGATAAGTACAGTGCGTGGCATTCTCTGTCAGTATTATTATTACAGTAATAGTCTTTCTAGTACACAGTGGGCAGTATTATAGTAGTTATATTTCTTTACACAGTAGTTGTATTATAAAAGGTTCTTTTAATTGTGGCAAAAAAAAATATTCATTGATATGTCTGATGGAAAGCAATACAATATAAAATTGTTAATTAATTGCGAATTAGATCATAAAGTGTAATATATAGAATGTACTATGTGCAACATGCATTATATTGGGTGCACAACTAGAAGAATGAAAAACGAATGTCTAAATATATATATATATATATATATATATATATACAACATAAATAAAAACAAGAACAAATAGATGTAACAAAGCATTTAATTGATGAGCATAAAGGTATTCTAAGGGGTTTGGAATGTTTTGGTATTGAAAAAGTAAGATGTCCACAACGGGGAGGGGATTGGCAAAAGCAAAATGTATTGGAGCTTACCTTTGAATACTAAAACAACCTGAATGACATTAATTTCTGTAATGATACAATGTTACCATATTAAGAAACAAATGTTTACACTACTGGAGGATTGCATATGTGAAAAAGTATATTTTTATTGCTAATACACACAGCGCTTCTGATGGGTTCCATGTGATTTTAAATAGATTCTGTTAGAGCACATTTGTATCTCTATAACCAAGGGATATCCTTAACACCGGAAACACATCAGAGATGGATTTTTTGCGCCAACAGAACAATATTTTAATTGAACTTAAATAAAGGATTACTTTGTTTTTATAAAAGGACGTACCCCACCATTTATTTTGCAATTTCTTCTAGCAGTATTATAGTAGTTCTATTTCTTTACATAGAGGCAGTATTATAGTAGTGCTATTTATTTACATAGAGGCAGTATTATAGTAGTTCTAATTTTGTACATAGGAGGCAGTATTATAGTAGTTCTATTTCTTTAGATAGAGGCAGTATTATAGTAGTTATATTTTTTGTATATAGGAGGCAGTATTATAGTAGTGTATTCCTTTACATAGAGGCAGTATTATAGTAGTTCTAATTTTGTACATAGGAGGCAGTATTATAGTAGTTCTATTTCTTTACATAGAGGCAGTATTATAGTAGTTATATTTTTTGTATATAGGAGGCAGTATTATAGTAGTGTATTTCTTTACATAGAGGCAGTATTATAGTAGTGCTATTTATTTACATAGAGGCAGTATTATAGTAGTTCTATTTTTGTACATAGGAGGCAGTATTATAGTAGTGCTATTTCTTTACATAGAAGCAGTATTATAGTAGTTCTAATTTTGTTCATAGGAGCGAGTATTATAGTAGTGCTATTTCTTTACATAGACGCAGTATTATAGTAGTTCTATTTTTTGTATATAGGAGGCAGTATTATAGTAGTGCTATTTATTTACATAGAGGCAGTATTATAGTAGTTCTAATTTTGTACATAGGAGGCAGTATTATAGTAGTTCTATTTCTTTACATAGAGGCAGTATTATAGTAGTTATATTTTTTTTATATAGGAGGCAGTATTATAGTAGTGTATTTCTTTACATAGAGGCAGTATTATAGTAGTGCTATTTATTTACATAGAGGCAGTATTATAGTAGTTTATTTTTGTACATAGGAGGCAGTATTATAGTAGTGCTATTTCTTTACATAGAAGCAGTATTATAGTAGTGCTATTAATTTACATAGAGGCAGTATTATAGTAGTTCTAATTTTGTTCATAGGAGGCAGTATTATAGTAGTGCTATTTCTTTACATAGACGCAGTATTATAGTAGTTCTATTTTTGTACATAGGAGGCAGTATTATAGTAGTGCTATTTCTTTACATAGAAGCAGTATTATAGTAGTGCTATTAATTTACATAGAGGCAGTATTATAGTAGTTCTAATTTTGTTCATAGGAGGCAGTATTATAGTAGTGTTATTTCTTTACATAGAGGCAGTATTATAGGAGTTCTAATTTTGTACATAGGCAGTATTATAGTAGTTCTATTTCTTTACATAGTAGCAATATAATAGTTGTTACATTTTTGTACATAACTATTATAATACAGTCTTCTATGTACAAACATCTAACATCTATTAATCTGCTACTATGTAAATAAATATACTATAAATACTATAATACTGCCTCCTATGTAGAAAAATATAACTACTATAATATTGCCACTACATAGATAAATATAACTATTATATCTCCTATGTAGGGGCAATATTATAGTAGTTATATTTTTGTACATAGGAGGCAGTATTATAGTAGTTATTATTATTATTATTTTATGCGCCAACAGAACAATGTTTTAATTGAACTTAAATAAAGGATTACTTTGTTTTTATAAAAGGACGTACCCCACCATTTATTTTGCAATTTCTTCTAGCAGCATTATAGTAATTCTATTTCTTTACATAGAAGCAGTATTATAGTAGTTATAGTTTTTGTACATAGGAGGCAGTATTATAGTAGTGCTATTTCTTTACATAGAGGCAGTATTATAGTAGTTCTATTTCTTTACATAGAGACAGTATTATAGTTGTATTTTTGTACATAGGAGGCAGTATTATAGTAGTTCTATTTCTTTACATAGAGGCAGTATTATAGTAGTTATATTTTTTTGTATATAGGAGGCAGTATTATAGTAGTGTATTTCCTTACATAGAGGCAGTATTATAGTAGTTCTAATTTTGTTCATAGGAGGCAGTATTATAGTAGTGCTATTTCTTTACATAGACGCAGTATTATAGTAGTTCTATTTTTGTACATAGGAGGCAGTATTATAGTAGTGCTATTTCTTTATAGTGGCAGTATTATAGTAGTGCTATTTATTTACATAGAGGCAGTATTATAGTAGTTCTAATTTTGTTCATAGGAGGCAGTATTATAGTAGTGTTATTTCTTTACATAGAGGCAGTATTATAGGAGTTCTAATTTTGTACATAGGCAGTATTATAGTAGTTCTATTTCTTTACATAGTAGCAATATAATAGTTGTTACATTTTTGTACATAACTATTATAATACAGTCTTCTATGTACAAAAATCTAACAACTAGTAATCTGCTACTATGTAAAAAAATATACTGTAACTACTATAATACTGCCTCCTATGTAGAAAAGTATAACTACTATAATATTGCCACTACATAGATAAATATAACTATTATATCTCCTATGTAGGGGCAATATTATAGTAGTTATATTTTTGTACATAGGAGGCAGTATTATAGTAGTTATTATTATTTTATGCGCCAACAGAACAATGTTTTAATTGAACTTAAATAAAGGATTACTTTGTTTTTATAAAATGACGTACCCCACCATTTATTTTGCAATTTCTTCTAGCAGTATTATAGTAATTCTATTTCTTTACATAGAAGCAGTATTATAGTAGTTATATTTTTTGTACATAGGAGGCAGTATTATAGTAGTGCTATTTCTTTAAATTGAGGGCATTATTATAGTAGTTCTATTTTTGTACATAGGAGACAGTATTATAGTAGTGCTATTTCTTTACAAAGAGGGCAGTATTATAGTTGTGCTATTTCTTTACATAGAGGGCATTATTATAGTAGTTCTATTTTTGTACAAAGGAGACAGTATTATAGTAGTGCTATTTCTTTACAAAGAGGGTAGTATTATAGTAGTGCTATTTCTTTACATAGAGGGCATTATTATAGTAGTTCTATTTTTGTACATAGGAGACAGTATTATAGTAGTGCTATTTCTTTACATAGATGCAGTATTATAGTAGTTATATTTCTTTACATAGATGCAGTATTATAGTAGTTTTTTTGTACATAGGAGGCAGTATTATAGTAGTGCTATTTCTTTACAAAGAGGGTAGTATTATAGTTGTGCTATTTCTTTACATAGAGCATTATTATAGTAGTTCTATTTTTGTACATACAGTTAGGTCCAGAAATATTTGGACAGTGACACAATTTTCGCGAGTTGGGCTCTGCATGCCACCACATTGGATTTGAAATGAAACCTCTACAACAGAATTCAAGTGCAGATTGTAATGTTTAATTTGAAGGTTTGAACAAAAATATCTGATAGAAATTGTAGGAATTGTACACATTTCTTTACAAACACTCCACATTTTAGGAGGTCAAAAGTAATTGGACAAATAAACCAAACCCAAACAAAATATTTTTATTTTCAATATTTTGTTGCGAATCCTTTAATCATTGCCTTAAGTCTGGAACCCATGGACATCACCAAACGCTGGGTTTCCTCCTTCTTAATGCTTTGCCAGGCCTTTACAGCCGCAGCCTTCAGGTCTTGCTTGTTTGTGGGTCTTTCCGTCTTAAGTCTGGATTTGAGCAAGTGAAATGCATGCTCATTTGGGTTAAGATCTAGTGATTGACTTGGCCATTGCAGAATGTTCCACTTTTTTGCACTCATGAACTCCTGGGTAGCTTTGGCTGTATGCTTGGGGTCATTGTCCATCTGTACTTTGAAGCGCCGTCCGATCAACTTTGCGGCATTTGGCTGAATCTGGGCTGAAAGTATATCCCGGTACACTTTAGAATTCATCCGGCTACTCTTGTCTGCTGTTATGTCATAAATAAACACAAGTGACCCAGTGCCATTGAAAGCCATGCATGCCCATGCCATCACGTTGCCTCCACCATGTTTTACAGAGGATGTGGTGTGCCTTGGATCATGTGCCGTTCCCTTTCTTCTCCAAACTTTTTTCTTCCCATCATTCTGGTACAGGTTGATCTTTGTCTCATCTGTCCATAGAATACTTTTCCAGAACTGAGCTGGCTTCATGAGGTGTTTTTCAGCAAATTTAACTCTGGCCTGTCTATTTTTGGAATTGATGAATGGTTTGCATCTAGATATGAACCCTTTGTATTTACTTTCATGGAGTCTTCTCTTTACTGTTGACTTAGAGACAGATACACCTACTTCACTGAGAGTGTTTTGGACTTCAGTTGATGTTGTGAACGGGTTCTTCTTCACCAAAGAAAGTATGCGGCGATCATCCACCACTGTTGTCATCCGTGGACGCCCAGGCCTTTTTGAGTTCCCAAGCTCACCAGTCAATTCCTTTTTTCTCAGAATGTACCCGACTGTTGATTTTGCTACTCCAAGCATGTCTGCTATCTCTCTGATGGATTTTTTCTTTTTTTTCAGCCTCAGGATGTTCTGCTTCACCTCAATTGAGAGTTCCTTAGACCGCATGTTGTCTGGTCACAGCAACAGCTTCCAAATGCAAAACCACACACCTGTAATCAACCCCAGACCTTTTAACTACTTCATTGATTACAGGTTAACGAGGGAGACGCCTTCAGAGTTAATTGCAGCCCTTAGAGTCCCTTGTCAAATTACTTTTGGTCCCTTGAAAAAGAGGAGGCTATGCATTACAGAGCTATGATTCCTAAACCCTTTCTCCGATTTGGATGTGAGAACTCTCATATTGCAGCTGGGAGTGTGCACTTTCAGCCCATATTATATATATAATTGTATTTCTGAACATGTTTTTGTAAACAGCTAAAATAACAAAACTTGTGTCACTGTCCAAATATTTCTGGACTTAACTGTAGGAGGCAGTATTATAGTAGTGCTATTTCTTTACATAGAGGCAGTATTATAGGAGTTCTAATTTTGTACATAGGCAGTATTATAGTAGTTATATTTCTTTACATAGAGGCAGTATTATAGTAGTTATATTTTTCTACATAGAAGGTAATATTATAGTAATTATATTTCTTTGCATTTGGGCAGTATTGTAGCAGTTATATTTCTTTACATAGTAGCAGTATAATAGTTCTTAGATTTTTGTACATAACTATTATAATACAGTCTCCTATGTACAAAAATCTAACAACTATTAATCTGCTACTATGTAAAGAAATATACTGTAAGTACTATAATACTGCCTCCTATGAGGAAAAATATAATTACTATAATATTGCCACTGCATAGATAAATATAACTATTATATCTCCTATGTAGGGGCAATATTATAGTAGTTATATTTTTGTACATAGGAGGCAGTATTATAGTAGTTATTATTATTATTATTATTATTATTTTATGCGCCAACAGAACAATATTTTAATTGAACTTAAATAAAGGATTACTTTATTTTTATAAAAGGACGTACCCCACCATTTATTTTGCAATTTCTTCTAGCAGTATTATAGTAGTTCTATTTCTTTTTTTTTTTTTTAAATCAGATACTTTTTTATTAAAACAGAATACATACAACAGAATAACAAATCGGCATCCAAATTAAATTTATCACATCTATTACCCCTTTAACTCCCCCTCCCGCCCCCTCCCCCACCCCGGCAGCAACACTTCTCCCCGATACTACATCCCATTTAGTACACACTTAGGATACCCTTCAACTGTAGTATAGCAACCATCCCGTTGTGCAAGAGGAACAACTAGTAACACAAATAAAACAAAACATACACATCAGAGGTCTCAGACGGCTATCCCGGTCCCAGACCAGTTTATTGGTCCATCACTCGTCTTATTCGCATTGCAGCCAAGGAGACCAGAGCTTCTCAAACATTTTAACATTCCCCCTTCTTTCATACACTCCCCGTTCCAGCTGAAGAATACATTTCACCCTTTTAATGTACTCTCCCCTGGTCGGGGGGTCTTTTTTAATCCAGGACCTGGCGATTAGCTTTCTTGCCGCATATAGCAGCCTAGCAATGGCAATTTTCATAGTATTTTCCACCCCAAGCTCCTCAACATATCCCAATAGGCATATCACTGGTTCCCTGGGGAGGACACACCCATATGTTCTTCCTATCTTGTGGATAACCTTAGTCCAAAAGGAGACCAGTCTCGGACAAGACCACATCATGTGAAAAATACCTGCGTCAGATCCCTGACACCTTGGACACTCCGAATTCCTTTTCAACCCCATTTTAAACATCAGTAAAGGAGACCTATATACCCGGTGAATCACGTATAGGTGAGACAGTCTGGCCGGTTCGCTCATGGAAAGTTTAGGGACATACGCCAGGATACTCTCCCACACCTCCTCCGTTATCGGCCCAACTTCCTCCTCCCATTTAGATTTAGTTTTAATTGGGTAGTCTAAAAGAAAGGTATGTAGTATATCTTTATACGTGCCAGAAATGATCCCTTTAGTGCTTCCTCCGCCCTTACACACATACTCCAGTACCAGGTCAGTCTGTATGGCCACACTTTGTTTAGCCGCTTGGGCTGCAATCGCATGTTTTAATTGTCTGTAGTGGAGCCAGCCAGACGCCGGTAACTGAAACTCACTCTGTAACTGCGGGAACGACTTCACAATTCCTCCGTCCAATATCTGATGCATGTATATCACACCCTTGCGTCTCCACTCCTCAATATTCCCCATTTTCTGAATCTCCGGGAGATTACTGTTATCCCAGATAGGTGTAAACTTAGTTAACCGGGTCACCCCTCTCACCCTTTTCAGCCTATCCCAGGTCTTATTTATAAGTGCCATTGTAGGAGATGTTCTACCCAGGAGCCCCACCGCACCATCCTCTAGTCCCATTACCAATGGACTTCTACCCACTATGTATTCCAGTACTTCTTTAATGCCCCCATCTTTCTCTCGATCAGACCAACCCCTGAGGTGTTGACATTGCGCCGCTATATAATACAATTCCGGATTTGGGATTGCTAGACCCCCCTCATCCTTCGGCCTTTGTAAAGTCTCTAATCGCACCCTAGGCTGCTTTTTACCCCACACCAGGTCCCTAAACAGCGAGTTTATCCCTTTAAATCTTTTCCTTGAAATACAAACAGGGGCATTGTGCAGTATGTATAGGAGTTTAGGCATTACTACCATCTTTAGCAAATTAACCCTTCCAACAACTGACAAATGTAGCTTGTTCCAGGCATCCACCTTGGCTCTCAATTTTTTAAGGAGAGGCCATAAGTTCACCTGTATGTATTTTTCTACTGGCAGAGATATCTGGATACCTAGATATTTAAATTCGTCCACATTCTTCAATTTGTTAGCCCCAGTATCCTCATTTGTCCAGGCTACTTCCCCATCCACTTTAAAGAGGCTCGATTTAGACCAATTAATGGTCAGTCCCGAAACGTCTCCAAATTTCTCTATTATCTGCATGGCATGATCCAATGAGGCTGATGGATCCCCCAAGAAAAGTAATAAATCGTCAGCATAAAGAGCTATTTTCTCCTCTAAATGCCCATACTTAAATCCATGGATCTCCTTTGTTTTCCTAATGGCCGCCGCCAGAGGCTCTATTGCAATAGCAAATAGGAGCGGCGATAGTGGGCAGCCCTGCCTCGTTCCCCGGTGCAACTCAAACGCTGAGGAGGTCATACCGTTAACTCTAACTTTAGCAGTAGGCCTATTATACAACAGCTGCACCCACTTTACAAACCTTGGGCCAAAACCCATATGCTGCAACACTTTCCACAGATACCCCCACTCAACACTATCGAACGCTTTCTGGGCATCTAGCGAAGCGATCACCCTCCGGCCAGGGTTGTCAGGCGGCAACTGTAGATTAAGGTACAATCTCCTGATATTAGCAGCTGTCGACCTATTGGCCATGAACCCTGATTGGTCCATATGTATTAGGTTAGATATAACTCCAGTCAGCCGGTTTGACAACACCTTAGCCAGAAGCTTCACGTCCGCTGTTAATAACGAGATGGGTCTATATGAGTCTGGAAGCCTCGGATTTTTATCCTCTTTAGGAATTACTACTATTATTGCTTCTCTCATAGATTCAGGCAATACACCTTCCCCCTCCGCTACCTCAAAGACTTTCAATAGTTTGGGTAGTTTGGGTAATAGGATTTCTTCTAACTGTTTATAAATTTCAACTGGTAGCCCGTCTGCTCCCGGTGCCTTGTCATTGCTCATGCCATGCAGAGCGCCCTCCAGTTCATCAATATTAATAGGTGACTCCAGTTTATCTCTATCCGCCACAGACAACACCGGAAGCTCACCTCGCTCAAGAAATGAGTCCACCTCTTCCACCCTCATCTCTCCAATAGAAGAATATAGCGTGCGATAGAAATCTTTAAAGACCCCAAGGATCTCCTCAACCTCAGTGACCTGTGTCCCCTCCACCGTGTCCATACCATGCACAAATGAACTACTCCTTTGAGCTGCAGCTATGACCGATAATAGATGACCAACTTTTTCCCCCTCCTCATAAAAATGCAATTTTTGGAATGCCTGCTTCCTTACCGCCTTCTCCAAAAGCATCTTATTAACCTGTTCATGCGCCTGCCTAAGATTTTGCTTCGCGTCCGTAGTAGTACTCCGGATTGCTTCCAGCTCTGCCTTATCTAAGGCCTCCAGGCTATCTTTCTCATCCTGCCTCGTCTGTGTTTTACGTTTACAGATATCCCTGAACAGGAGCCCCCTGAGGTATGCCTTCATCGCATCCCATACCACCAGCGGACCAGTGCTACCCTCGTTGTGGATAAAGAAATCCCCAAGATCCCGTTCTATATTCCCCATATTAATATGACGGATCCATGCTGGATGAAGCTTCCACTCTCCCCTCCTTCCCCCTGTCAGGGTCCCCCGTCGTATGGATACTAGAATTGGGCTATGATCTGAAATCACTCTTGTCAGATATTGCACGTCGCTTATCATTGCATCCATCAGATCACTAGCTAGAGCCATGTCAATGCGGGACAGAGTGTTATGTGAAGCCGAATAACAAGAGAAGCAGGATACCCTCCCATTCCTCACTCGCCAGGCATCCACCATTCCAAGTTCCCCAATAAGAGTGCCAAACGAAGTCATACAACTATCCTGGATACCTGGAGGTCTACTACTCCTATCCCAGTACAGGTCTATCACATTATTGAAGTCCCCCACCAGTAAAAAAGGGATTACTCCCCCCTTCTCAGAGAACTCCCTTATCTCCCTTAGTTTGGTGCACTTATATGGAGGTGGTATATATATTGCAGCTATACACATGAGTCTGCCAAATATTTTACACTTGACGGCCACACACTGTCCCTCTTTATCCACATACACTTCTATCTCTTCATATTGCACAGAGTTATGGATCAGCAGTGATACACCCCTTGCATAGTTGGAAAAGGTGGAGTGATAGGCCTTCTGCACCCATCTCCTATTTAAAACATGTGTTGTCTCCTTTGTTAGATGCGTTTCTAGTAGACATATTACTGACGGGTTCTGGTCTTGAACATATTTAATTATTGCCGCTCTCCTAGACCTATCTGATAACCCTCTAATATTCCAACTCAACACCTTAATTCTATCCCCTATTATCCCACCCAGTAAAACCATCAAACCTTGTAGTATCTCCCCATGCTGCCTCTACCCTACCCCTTTCCCCCCTCCCCCCCTGCTCCCCTCCCCTCCTACTCCCCACCACTTCGTGTTTTCGAGTACTCCCGTGAAGCATCGGGTTTTCCAAACCTGGTCCATAATCCCTACTAAATTCCCCCCTACCTCCCTCGCCTTCCCCTCTTAGACACATTTTAAAACTCGTCCCTTTTCCAACAATTCTCCACTCCCCCCCTTTCTATGTATAATCATATTCCACTCAACCAATATAACAGTAAAATGGCGAACAGTAATTAAACTGGAATCTCAAATTGTAAATACCACCACCGCGCCTAATTAGGCAGTCCCCATGTCCTGCGAAGCTCACATCAAACCCTTCGCATTCCCCCTGCATACTACCTCAATCCCAAAGGGAAGGAGAAAAAAAAAGAAAAAACAAGAAGGGTCCCCTGTAAGCTCCTAAGGATGTTGTAGAGCCTCAGCCGGCCTTCTCCAACACACTGCAGATTCAGACAGTCAGCTCATTCCTTCAAACGGATCCGCTTTTCGTTTGCGTACAACCACTGCATGGCTTCCTCTGGAGTTGTAAAAAAGTGCACCCGCTCCAACGCCGTCACTCTTAGCTTTGCCGGGAACATCATTGAGTATTGCACCCCCATCTCTCGCAGGCGCCTCTTTACTCCTGTAAAAGTCATACGTAGCTTTTGAACAGAAATGGAGTAGTCCGGGTATATGGAAATTCTCTGGCCGTCAATCATAAGATCCTCCATGTCTCTTGCCTTTCGCAGTATAGTGTCCCTGTCCCTGTAGTTGAGGAGCTTGGCTAGCATAGTGCGAGGGCCCCTGCCTGCTGGTTGTGGCTGCATCGGGACTCTGTGTGCACGTTCCACGGCATAGAGCTTGGATAAGACATTAGCACCCATTTTCCCCCTGAGCCAGTCTTCTACATATTCAGTGGGGTTTCTTCCTTCCGCTTTCTCAGGGATGCCGACAATTCGGATGTTATTTCTTCTAGAGCGGTTCTCTAAATCATCATTTTTTGCCATGATTTCAGCTATCTGCTGTGCAAATGTTTTTTCAGACTTTTGTAGTTTTGTAATATGATCCTCTGTTATCCCCACTCTCTCCTCTACAGCCGTTGTTCTCAGATCGGCTTTCTTGAGGTCTTTCTTGATGTCAGCAACCTCTGCCTGTAATCCCTTAACTTGCTTCGTCAGGGTAGTCAGAGCTGCTTTACAAAAAGACACCACTGCAAAAATGTCCTTTAAAGTGGGGTTTTCTGGAGCCTCCTGTGCACTATGTGCTTTCTCCACTTCTCCTGTCTTATCTTGCTGCTTTTCACCATCCCCCATCTCATCAGAGCTGGCATTGTCTTCTCCCTCCTCTATCTCACCTCTGTTATCTGTATGCTGAAGTGATTTCTCTGAAGTCCAGGCAAGTGCTATTTCTTTACATAGAGGCAGTATTATAGTAGTTATATTTTTGTACATAGAAGGTAATATTATAGTAATTATATTTCTTTGCATTTTGGCAGTATTATAGCAGTTATATTTCTTTACATAGTAGCAGTATAATAGTTGTTAGATTTTTGTACATAGATTTTTGTACATAGGAGACTGTATTAAAAAAGTTAACAACTATTAATCTGCTACTATGTAAAGAAATATACTGTAACTACTATAATACTGCCTCTATTTAAAGAAATATAACTACTATAATACTGCCTCTATATAAAGAAATATAACTACTATAATACTGCCTCCTATGCAGAAAAATATAACTACTATAATATTGCCATTAGATAGACAGATATATTTATTATATCTCCTATGTAGTGTCAATATTATAGTAGTTATATTTTTGTACATAGGAGGCAGTATTATAGTAGCTATTATTATTTTTTTTATTATAGTGTCATTTATTCCATGGCACTTTTCATGTGAAAAGGGGGTACACATAGTAGGGACAAATACAATAAACATAAACAAAACAAGGCACATACTGATACAGGAGGAGAGAGTAGTTATTTTTTTTATATAGAGGCAATATTATAGTAGTTATATTTTTATAAATAGAAGTTAATAATATAGTAATTATATTTCTTTACATAGTGGTAGTATTATTGTAGTTATATTTTTTTTTAAATAGAAGCAGTATTATAGTGGTTATATTTTTATACATAGAAGGTAATATTATAGTAATTATATTCTTATACAAAGTAACAACATTATAGTAATATTTCTTTACATAGTGACAGTATTATAGTTGTTATATTTTATACATAAGGGGGCAGTATTATAGTAGTTATATTTTTGTACAAATTAGCAACATTATAGTAGTTATATTCTTGTACATAAGGGCAATATTATAGTAGTTATATTCCTGTACATATATGGGAGTATTATACTAGTTAGATTTTTCTACAAAATGACAGTATTATAGATTTATTGGAAGCACTATATACAACATATATTTTTTTATGACCAATATCACTAAGAGCACATTGTGGTGTTGAAAACGCATCAGTAGCCATGCTATGTGTGTCATGGGATTTTAGTACATATCCAAATAACAACTGAAAACTTTTTTATTCTTTGCTGGAGCACCTTTTTCTTTTCGAGCAGTATTATACTAGTTATTCTAGATCTTTTCTAGTCCTTTGGTCATGTTCGGGGCCTCCAGATCTGCTGGCATAGTGATATCAGTGGAGCTTCTGGGACTGGTCTCTCTGCAGGCATATCATCAATGCCGGGTGCTTAGTTGTTTGGCAACTGCCTCAGAGCCCAATCCACTTCACTTTCAAATAATTCCGGTTCCTCTTGGCCCAAGTGCTTCTCATGATGTTCATTGCTCTCATATAGTTAGTTTGTGTATTCCTTCCATCTCTGCTTGATATCCTGCTGATCACTAATTTAATTGTCATAATGGTCTTTAATGGTTGCTTGTTGTGCTAAGAAAGGATTTGTCATTTGTTTTACTGTGACAAATGATTATATGGCCCTTCTTATAGACTTCTTCAAGGTTAATATATTGGGCATTTAAGAAACAGCTTTTGTCTTTGGAAGTTGGCGTTGACTCGTCTCACCTCATCCAACCTGCCCTTAAGCGGGCTTTACACGGGAGCGATATCGGTGACGATATCGCTATCATTCGTACCCGCCCCCTCTTTTTTGCGATACGGGCATATCACTGTCCGTCGCGCACAAAATTGCACTCCCCCGTCACACTACTTACCTGCCCTGCGACGTCGCTGTGACCGGCGATCCGCCTCCTTTGTAAGGGGGCTGTTCGTTCAGCGTCACAGCAACGTCACAGCAGTGTCACTGAACCACCGCCCAATAGAAAAGGAGGGGAGAAGATGAGCGTCCGGAACCTCCCGGCCACCTACTTCCTTCCTCCTTTTTCGGTAGCGATGTCGCAGTGTGTAAAGCCCGCTTTTGCCTTGGCCTCTCTCCGCTTACTAGGGACCTGGAGGTTAGTTGCAGCTAACAATTCCAAACATACTGGTTTCTTATATACACTTGTTCTTGAGCAATATCAGTGATGTTGGTTTGATTTCTGCCACTGTTCATCTGGACCCCCTTCTGCCAGAGCAGATCAAAGTGAACCTGTCAGGTCCAATATGCATCCAGAACCACAAGCAGTTCTTGATTAATCTTGCTACGCCTAAGACACACGGCATGAAAATCAGAGCGAGTGGAATGCGATAAAACATCGCATTCCACTCGGACCAATATTACTCTATGTGTCAGCACCCATGAGTGATTATTACCTATGTTGGCTGTCACCACCTCAGACGCCGAGTTTAGTTTAGGCATGATGAGAAGTCCCAGCACTTCTGGTTGCCATTGTGACTAGTCCCTGCGCTCATTAGCATATCATAAAGAATCTTTAGAAATACTTTTTCTAAAGATTTATGCATGACTAGTAGGTGGCCCGATTCTACGCATCGGGTATTCTAGAATTTACGTATTGTGTAGTTCATGTATGATTTTTGTTATATATATAGATGTTGCTGTGTGTACTTACCAAGTGTTTGTGTAGGCGCTGTACATGTTCTGGGTGTTGTCTGGGTGTGGCGGTGGGTGACATCGGCAGTATGTGTGTTGCATGTGTTGCGTTGTTTGTGGAGCGCTGTGTGTCTGTAGCGTTGTGTGTGTGTTGCGCGGTTTGTGTGTGTGTGGTGTGTTTTGGGGGGAGGTATGTTTTGTGCAATGTGTGTGTTGTGCGGTATGTGCGTATATTTATGTATGCCGCGGTGTTTGTGTGTTGGGTGTTGTGTGTGTGCAGCGTTGTCTGTGTGTGTGGGTGTCTGTGTAGGGCGGTGTTTGTGGTTCCCAGTGTGTGTGTGTGTTGTGCAGTGCGCGTGTGTGTGTGTGTGTGTTGGGGGGAGGTGTGCACCTCCCATCGTGCTCCATCCCCCATGCTGCGCACTCCCCATTGTGCTCCATCCGCCATGCTGCACACTCCCAAACGTGGTCCATCCGCCATGCTGCGCACTCCCAAACGTACTCCATCCGCCATACTGCGCACTCCCCATCGTGCTGCATCCCCCATACTGCGCACTACCAAATGTGCTCCATCCGCCATGCTGCGCACTCCCAAACATGCTCCATCCGCCATGCTGCGCACTCCCCATCGTGCTCCATCCGCCATGCTGCGCACTCCCAAACGTGCTCCATCCGCCATGCTGCGCACTCCCCATCGTGCTCCATCCGCCATGCTGCGCACTCCCCATCGTGCTCCATCCGCCATGCTGCGCACTCCCAAACGTGCTCCATCCGCCATGCTGCGCACTCCCAAACGTGCTCCATCTGCCATGCTGCGCACTCCCCAACGTGCTCCATCCGCAATGCTGCGCACTCCCAAACGTGCTCCATCCGCCATGCTGCTCACTCCCAAACGTGCTTCATCCGCCATGCTGCGCACTCCCAAACGTGGTCCATCCGCCATGCTGCGCACTCCCAAACGTGCTCCATCCGCCATGCTGCGCACTCCCAAACATGCTCCATCCGCCATGCTGCGCACTCCCAAACGTGCTCCATCCGCCATGCTGCGCACTCCCAAACGTGGTCCATCCGCCATGCTGTGCACTCCCAAACGTGCTCCATCCGGCATACTGCGCACTCCCAAACGTGCTCCATCCGCCATGCTGCGCACTCCCAAACGTGCTCCATCCGCCATGCTGCGCACTCCCAAACGTGCTCCATCCCCCATGCTGCACCAGCATCAGCCTCTCTACCCGCAGCATCAGCCTCTCTGCCCGCAGCATCAGCCTCTCTCCTCCCAGCATCAGCCTCTTTACCCGCAGCATCAGCCTCTCTCCTCCCAGCATCAGCCTCTCTGTCCCCAGCATCAGCCTCTCTGTCCCCAGCATCAGCCTCTCTGTCCCCAGCATCAGCCTCTCTCCTCCCAGCATCAGCCTCTCTCATCCCAGCATCAGCCTCTCTCCTCCCAGCATCAGCCCTTTCTGTCCCCAGCATCAGCCTTTTCTGTCCCCAGCATCAGCCTCTCTCCTCCCAGCATCAGCCATTTCTGTCCCTAGCATCAGCCTCTCTCCTCCCAGCATCAGCCTTTCTCCTCCCAGCATCAGCCTCTCTCCTCCCAGCCTTCCCCAGCCTCAGCCTCCCCCAGCATCAGCCTCTCTCCTCCCAGCATCAGCCTCTCTCTTCCCAGCATCAGCCTCTCTCCTCCTAGCCTACCCCAGCCTCAGCCTCCCCCAGCATCAGCCTCTCTCCTCCCAGCATCAGCCTTTTCTGTCCCCAGCATCAGCCTCTCTCCTCCCAGCCTACCCCAGCCTCCCCCAGCATCAGCCTCCCCCAGCATCAGCCTCTCTCCTCCCAGCATCAGCCTCTCTCTTCCCAGCATCAGCCTCTCTCCTCCCAGCCTCCCCTAGCCTCAGCCTCCCCCAGCATCAGCCTCTCTCCTCCCAGCATCAGCCTCTCTCCTCCCAGCATCAGCCTCTCTCCTCCTAGCCTACCCCAGCCTCAGCCTCCCCCCGCATCAGCCTCTCTCATCCCAGCATCAGCCTTTTCGGTCCCCAGCATCAGCCTCTCTCCTCCCAGCCTATCCCAGCCTCAGCCTTCCCCATCATCAGCCTCTCTTCTCTCAGCCTCCCCATCCCAGCCTTCCCCAGGATCAGCCTCTCTCCTCCCAGCCTCCTCCAGCACGCCGTGCTCCTCTGCCGACACTCACAGATCCGATCGCATACACTCACACACACACACACACACACACACACCCGATCGCATACACTCACGCACACACACATTGACGATATTGCACATATGCGCTCACACTCACAACATCCGGAGATACCACATGCTTCTGGCCATGTGATCCTCCGGCAGGTCCTGGAAGCTCACAGCACAGTATCGCCGCCGAGAAGCAAGCGATATCCCAGGATGTTGTGAGTGTGTGGATGCGATGTGATGTGTGTGTGAGGTGTGTGTGAGAGTGAGTGTGATCTGATGTGTGTGTGTGCTGTTATGTGCGTGCGTGTGTGTGTGTATGTTACGCCGCTGCAGGACCTTGATGCGCTGGTAACTATGCTAGCATGGTTACCAGCGTATCTCGTCCCCCGATCGCACGGGAGCCCACAGCAGCATACGCCGGCCAGCCCCAGCAATGCGAGGGTATGTGTCGGCTGGTTTGGCGGCGTACGCTGATGTGGGCTCCCGGGGGTACAGTACTCACCTGGGAGTCGTGGCTCCGTGACCGTGTCGGTTCGGGGAATGCGTGGGGGGCGGGGCCAGAGCTAGCGTGCATTGCGTGAGGGGGGCGGGGCGTGGCCGAGTTGCCAATGCCTGCAGGGTGCCGGGGCGAGAGGCCAATCTGTGGGGGGGCGGAGCCTGGGCGAGCGGCCGGCCAATCCGTGTGGGGGCGCAGCCTGGGCGAGCGGCCAATCCGTGCGGGGGGGCGGGGCCATGGCGAGCCCAGCGGCCAATCAGCTTTGTGTCACCGTAAGGACACAATTTTGGAGCAAGACAGACAGACAGACAGAATAAGGCAATTATATATATAGATACTAGATGCTTGGACAGTTAGTTAGGGATTAGCAATATGTACCCAGAACTGCTCGTGATTGTGGGTGC
The DNA here is from genome assembly GCF_048569485.1 of Anomaloglossus baeobatrachus. Lineage (NCBI taxonomy): Eukaryota > Metazoa > Chordata > Amphibia > Anura > Aromobatidae > Anomaloglossus > Anomaloglossus baeobatrachus. The sequence continues at coordinate 63,600,980 of NC_134357.1, read as the reverse complement.
ATAGAGGAATAGCCCGGATTGCTGCCCCAAAGGGGCTCAAGGGAGGGCAGCATGACTAGGAGGGATGCTAGGCCATAGGGTCAGTAAGGGGTTAGTGTAGAAAGTTTAGTTTGAGTGGGAAATCTGGGGGTGGAACTAAGGGGCAGTTAGGACTAGGGGTCAGTTTGATTGGTCAGGGGGTGGTGCTGTTGAGGGGTCGTATATAGGTCAGGTCAAGGGTGTGGGTGGGCATTCCTACCTGGACGGTGACTGGAATCGTTCCTGCCCGCCCGCCATGATGGTAGATTCAACATCGACAAAGAAGAAGAGGAAGATCATGATTTGTAAAAGCGGCGGAAAGGAGGGGGGTGTCTGAAGGTGGGGGTTTCCACAGAGGAGAGGACGGAACCCAGTGCCGGAGCGGGTTACCTCTAGCGGTGCAAATGTTTGGTGAAACGGGTCCTTGCTGGGTTGAGTCTCAGCGGGACATGGTGTGGGCAACATTTGGCCTGGGCTCTCGAGTCGGTGTGTTGCGGCTGAGGGTCAGGAGGTGGGCCGATGTTGCAAGGAACAGTTTGGTTAACCTTCAGGTACCCCCCCCCCCCTCCTTTTTCGGGTGTTCTTCAATGAAGATTTGTATTGTCATATTGCTTATGTTTTGTTATTAATAAATGGGGCTGCTGTGGCCTTTATATCCAATGTCACGCAGTGTTTTGTGTTTGTTTAGGATAAGAACCCTAGTGGGTAGGGGGTGTTGGGTGAATGATAAGGCCTTTAGTCAGACATTCCGGAGTCATGCACCTGACAGGTTCCCTTTAAAGCTCTTACACACTTCAGTTGTATACTGCACAGGGATCTTACTGCATGAGCCTGTCTCTGGGCCTGGCAGTTCTTTTGCAGAGAAAATTGATCACTTCCATTTTTGCTGGCAGAGGATGTGCTGTGGTATCAAAATGACCCAGTTGGTAATGAATCTGAGAATGATTCTGAAGGAAATGAAAAGAACCCACGATTGGATATGATAAATTGTGTCGTTATTGGGATCTGATTGTTTCTATGTTATGTGACGGAAGCACTGTGATACCCATCATACATTTTCGGAGAGGAAGAAGAATGCTAATATGATTTGTGTGCTAAATTAAATTAAGATGGATATTCTGTGCGCGGGTGAACCAATTAATACAAAGGGTATTGTGTCTGTAGAATACAAACACCATTAAATATTTGGTATTTGTATGCCACACACAATTACATTTTTGTTAATTGCTTCCCCAGCGCACAGTACATACATTCTTATTTGCTTTATATGGCAAACGGAATACAACTTTCCATTTTTTTCTGATTTTTCGGGGCAACTAATAGAGCTTAACCAATTATTTTGAAATGATAGACCTAATTTTCTAGAGAAAACATTCCCTGCACAAGTTTTCATTACCATAATCACGATGCTGCTGTTACCGACAAGTAAGGCTACGTGTGCATGCTGTGTATTTGGTTGTAGAAATTGCTGCATCAAATCTGCATTTCTAGGCAGAAAAAAAAACCACGTTTTTTTGCAGCGTTTTTGACTCGTTTTGATTTTGACGCCTTTTTTATGCATTTTTTGCACGTTTTTCATGCATTCTGGGGTTGAAAATGTTGAAAAAAATGCTGAAAGAATTGACACACTGCAGATTTATTTCTGCACCAAATCTGCAAGGAAAAAAACGCAACATGTGCACAACACTTCAGGATTCTCATTGACTTTGCTGGTATAAGAATTGGCATGCAGTTTTGTGACAAATCTGCACTCAAAAATGCATAAAAAAACCAAGATAAAAACGTACTGTGTGCACATACCCTAAATAGGATTGGATGCAGTCTCTTGCACAGCTGGGAACTCTGCTGGGAAAGGGAATGTTAGAGGATCCAGGGTTCCCTTCATGATCAGGATCAATTGCGTTTCAGAGGACATAGCACAAGTGATGATAAAGTGATGACTAGTGATGGGTGGACCCGCAGATATCTGGGATCAGTAGGTCCAACCAAGTTTAAAGAAAAAAAAAATTCCAGCCTGGAATTGATCCTGGATATTTGCCTAAATGCCGGTCCTCATATAAGACTTTGGGTCCAGAATCCAGCAGAAAATGGTGGTAGAAGGGATAGGGGAATTAGAGCAAGTGTATTATATTTACCAGTCTCCCACGTGGCTGTAACCCTACTACTTAAAAAAAAAATTGGCGTGCGGTCCCACCAATATTGCTACACAGCCATGATAAAGCCAACAGCTGGGAGTTGGTATTCTCAGGTTGAGGAGGACCCATGGTTATTTGGGGCCCCTCAACCTAAAAACAGCAGCCTGCAGCTGTCCAGGATTGTCATATATAAAAGCGCCTCCCTTTTTTTACAATTACAAAGGTAGCTGGATCCGAATTGCTACCTGCAGTTCCCTGAGAACTCTGGGCCCAGGGTCAGTGCCCGGGTACTTTTGAACCCACGCGGATACGGTCTTTTACAGTCCGGGTCTGCCCATCACATCCTAGAAATAGGCCATAACTTTACAAAATGGAAATAATAACCCCTTAAAACCAGCCATGAATATTGCATATTTTATAAGATGTATAAATAAAACATACTTGAATAGCTCTTTAATTACACAAAGAAACACCCAGATAGGTCATCAAAATAGTTTTTTTAATCTTTATTAGGGATGATCGAATACCTCAAATATTCGGCTTCGCAAATATTTTCTGAATAGGTCGCCGCTATGCGAATATTCGATGCGCAATGTAAGTCTATGGGAAGCCCGAATAGTTCTGAATAGTTGTTATTCAGGTTTCTCATAGACTTACATTGCGCATCGAATATTCGCGAATAGTCGAATAGCGGCGACCTATTCGGAAAGTATTCGTGAAGCCGAATATTTGAGGTATTCGATCATCCCTAATCTTTATCAATGATATAAAATATCATGGAAACTTGGAATATCACTTGAACAGTCCTTAGGTTGTTATTGACTCAGTATATTTTGGTCCATTTAATTTGGCTTACTGCAACCTAGGTGTCTGCATGACATAAACCCTTCAACCAGCACCTTTGGATGTTATGATCACTCATTATTAGGGCGGGGCCAGATGGCCATACATTGTTATCCAAAAGAATCCATCCAATTATACAAACAACACTCTGATCAAACTCTGAAAAGAGTTTGATCCAAGTGTCAGCACAGTGTGTTCCAATTCTCTTGCACTCAAACCAAAAATATGGCCATCTACCCCTGCCCTAAATAAAATTAACAAAAAAGATAAAAAATAGTAAAAAAAAGTTTTAAAAATTAGAAAAAAAAACTAAAAGTTCAAATCACCCCCCTTTTGCCCCATTGAAAATTTAAGAATTAAAACACACATTTGGTATCGCTGCGTTCAGAAATGCCCAATCAAAATATATAATCAATTAATCTGATCAGTAAACGGCATAGCGGTAAAAAATTCCAAACGCCAAAATTAAGTTTTTTAGTCGCTGTAAATTTTGTGCAAAATGCAATTACAGGCGATCAAAACGTATCATCTGCGCAAAAAAGTGGTACAAAAACGTCAGCTGGAGACACAAAAAATAAACCATCACAGAGCCTTAGATCTTGAAAAAATGAGAACACTACGGTGTTCTCTAGAGCGATTGCACTATTGTTTTTGAGATATTTTATTTACTGTGTTCACCATATGGTAAAACTGATGTGTCAGTGTGATGCTTCAGGTTGATGCGAGTTCGTAAACACCAAACTTGAATAGGTTTACTTGTATTTAAGGGGTTAAAAAAATCAGAAGTTTGTCGGAAAAAAGTGGCATACGTTTTGCGCCATTTTCCGCGACCCGTAGCATTCTCATTTTTCGGGATCTATGGCTCAGTAACTGCTTATATTTTGTGTCTTGAGCTGATGTTTTTAATGGTACCATTTTTGCGCAGATGCTACATTTTGATTGCCTGTTATTACATTTTGCGCAAAATATGTGGCGACCAAAACACGTAAGTTTGGTGTTTGGAATTTTTTTGCTGCTACGTTGTTTACCAATCAGATGAATTAATTTTGTATTTTGATAGATGGGCATTTCTGAACACAGCGATACCAAATGTGTGTATATATTTTTTTTATTTTTTTAACCCTTTAATTTTCAATCGGGCGAAAGGGGGGTGATTCGAACTTTTAGTTTTTTTTAAACTTTTTTTTTTATTTTACTAGTACCCCTAGGGGACTAAAGGGATCAGCTGTCTGATTGCTCATGTGGTACCACATGTGGTACCACACGCAGTACTGCTCAGACCGGGAGAAATCATCATCTCTAATAATCTGCAGTACTCGACTGCTGGTTAAAGGACCTGAGTCATGTGAGCTACAGGAGTCATCGCATGACCTTGTGCGATCATCACAACCACTGGATCCACATGATCACGTCATGTGACTTCCGGTATCAGGTGGTGAGTAAACTTTTACTGCGATCGCCGTTAACATGGCGGTCACAACTTGACATCGCCATTTAAGGGGTTTACAGATACGGGTGGAGAGCGCTTCCACTCGTACCTGCAAGGCACATATGTCAGCTGTACAAATCAGCTGACATGTGCTCGGATCCCCGCTTGCAGCCCGCAGCAGCAGGTGGGGATTAACACTATGACCGCAGGGACCACAGGTACAGCTTCGAAACTGAGCATTTCAGGCTGTCTGCTGCCGGCGGCGCCCCGGGAACGGCTGATCGGCGGGGGTGCTGGGTTTTGGACCCTCGGATATCAGACATTGATGAGCTATCCTAATTATAGACTATCAATGTTAAACTGGTGGACAACTCCTGTAAGGATAAAACATCTTTATTGAAAAACGTTTAAAATCAGGATGTGTATAAATACATAGTATTTATACTATGCTACGCGTTTCAAGCAAGGGCTTGTAGTCATGATTAAGAGCTCTCTCACCAATAACTGTGACATTTTAACCTTAACTTTAAAATCGTGGATGCTGGACTACCTTTCATCTTCCACTGTTCATGTTCACCTATGAATTGGCCTTGAATTAGGCTGGTTTCACATATCCAGTATTTTGCCGGAAGCCGGATCTGGCACAAATGCAGTGCAGTTACATCCATTTACAATGGAAGAGCGACATCATGCAGACACATGCGGTTGTGTATGAAGCATATGTCCGCATGGTATCGCTCCTCCATTGTAAGTGAATGTAACTGTTCTGTATTTGTGCCGGATCCGGCTTCTGGAAAAATACCGGATATGTGAAACCAGCCTTGTTCGTGCACCGCACCCATGTTGGAACTTCTATACAACTGAGCTAATGTAACATATTTTTCATTAAAAAAAAGAAATAAAAACAAAACAAAACACATTGTGGAGAGTTCTCTAACATAAAAGATCAAAAAAAAAAAGCAGAAAAAAAAAAAAAAAATCACAATTTTTTTGTTTAGATTTTTTCTTCTCTTTACGGTATATAACAAAAAAGAGTTAATGTTATATTTTGATAGACTGGACTTTTATGCATGCGGCAATATACTTTCTCCTATTTTTTTTACTTTCAATGGGGTAATAGGTGATTCAAATGTAGATTTAAAAAAAAAATAAATAAATAAATATAGTATATATATATATATATATATATATATATATATATATATATATATATACACATACACACTATATATATATATATATATTATATATACATACACACACATTATATATTACATTTTTAAACTTATATTTTAAAAATGTTTAAAAAATAAATACAAAAAAATATTTTAAACCTATATTTTACATTTTTAAACTTTATTCTTTAGTCTCCTTAGAGGACTTGAACCAGTTTGATCTCTTATATTATAGCCTGTAATACTAGCAGTGACGGGGGCCTTTAGGAAACAGTGTCTTATGATATGATCTCCCCTGACTGCAATGGTAAGCCATTGTTGTCAGACAATTGCTTCTTTTAATTGAGAGACTGACAGTGGCAACTAAATGGCTAACAGCAGTGATTTTAACTCCGATCTTGCTGCTACTGTTACATAACCTGCATCCACGCACGGTCACTCCAGCACTGACGTAGATGTATGTGATTTTGCACTAAAGAGATAAAAGGGCTTTTCCAGGATTAGAGAAAAATAAATAAAATAAATATCAATATAAGTAAATGCCTAAATATTTTAAATGATCAAATCACTATTAAGGTGGTGTCACACATAGCGAAGACAACGACACCGACATCGCTGCTAAGTCACCATTTTCTGTGACGTAGCAGTGACGTCCCGTCGCTGTCGCTGTGTGTGACATCCAGCAATGACCTGGCCCCTGCTGTGAGGTCGCCGGTCGTTGCTGAATGTCCTGCTTCATTTTTTGGACGTTGCTCTCCCGCTGTGAAGCGCACATCGCTGTGTGTGACAGCGAGAGAGCGACGAACTGAAGCGAGCAGGGAGCCGGCGTCTGGCAGCCTGCGGTAAGCTGTAACCATGGTAAACATCGGGTATCCAAGAAGCCCTTTCCTTGGTTATCCGATATTTACATTAGTTACTAGCACCGCCGCTCTCACGCTGCCAGTGACGGCTCCCTGCTCCCTGCAAACGTACCTGGAGTACACATTGGGTAAGTAACCCGATGTGTACTCTGGCTAGGAGTGCAGGGAACAGCTGGCACTGGCAGCGTGAGAGCGGCGGACGCTTGTAACTAAGGTAAATATTGGGTAACCAAGAGAAGTGCTTTCCTTGGTTACCCGATATTTACGCTTCCACCCGTCGCTGCTGGCTGGGGGCTGGTCACTGGTCGCCTGTTTGACAGCTCACCAGCGACCATGTAACGACGCAGCAGCGATCCTGATAAGGTCAGATCGCTGGTCGTGATCGCTGCTGCGTCACTGTGTGTGACACCACCTTTACCTACAGAGGCAATCACTATAGAATTAAAATAACCTTGTAACACTGAACAAACCAGTTCTAGATTAGGACAGGTGCCTGTAATTTGCTAATTAGAGGTATTTAGTAAATTTGAGTAGAGAAAACATCATGTAACTCTCAAGGTTCCTTTAAATAATAAACCAATAAAACTCAGTTTGCCTTCAATTGAATTTATTGTGCACAGAAAATTAATATAATATATAAGTTATATACAGGAATCGGGGCTGTATGGACTGTCCTTGCTCACTATGGAGATAGACTGTATGTCAATTAAAGTGGCCAATTAGATGGATTTCCAGTTTTACAAAAAATTCTTGTGTTGCTTTTCTTGTCGACTTTTTCCACTGTAGAATTTCAACCGTGACGTGACGGTTCTGCAAATAGCTCAAGGGATCCGCACAGCCTGTTTTAACCTTGTCGAGTCTTTTGTATTGTTTTGGCTGTCAATTAGTACAAGAGGGGTTTGACCGTGATTTTCAATAATTTGTGCCACAGTACTGAATTTCTGTAAGGAAGAAAAAAAAGTGCATTTATGATTGTGAATATAAGGCAAAGTGAGATTTTCTATATCTGTGACAGGCCTTTTTCAGTAAATATTAGTACAGTATATCACAAAAGTGAGTACACCCATGACATATTTTATTATATCTTCATAGGACAACACTGAAGATCTGACACTTTGATACAATTTAAAAATAGTCTGTCCCGCTTGTGTAAAGCCTTGTGCACACGTTGAGTTTTTGGCAAGTTTTTTTTTCCCCCCCCAGTGTTTGTAAGCCAAAACCAGGAGTGGGACAATCAGAGGAAAAGTATAATAGAAACACGGGCATCGCTTCTGTATCTTTTACCCACTCCTGATTTTGGCTTACAAATACTGGAGGTTAAAACTCACCAAATACTCAAAGTGTGCACATGGCCTCACATTGTAAATTTGGTGTCCTCTAAATTACTCAACACATTAATGTCTAAACCGCTGGCAAGAAAAGGGAGTACACCTCTGAATGGAAAAGGCCAAATTGTGCCTAGTGGCAATAGATTCAAGCACTGCCTTAATTCTGTTAGGCATTAAGGTCACTAGAGCTTCACGGGAACCGCTGGGATCCTCTTCCATCCTCCGTGATAACCTCACAAAGCTGGTTGATATTAGAGACCTTGCGTTCCTCCACCTGAATGCCTCTCAGATGCTCATTAGGGTTTAGATCTGGAGACACTTGACCAGTCCAGCACCTTTACCCTCAGTTTCTTTATCAAGTCAGTGGTTGTATCTTAGGTGTGTTTGGGGTCGTTATCATTTTGGAATACTACCCTGTGGCCCAGTTTCTGAATGGAGGGGTTCATGCTCTGCTTCAGTATGTGACAGTACGGCCGGAGTCACACTTGTGAGTGCCTTGCGTGTAACTCGCGGGAGTCTCTCATTAAATCACCCGGCACAGCTGTACACTCCCCTAACAGGAGCGGGTCGGTTGCATGTATCTCTATGCAGCTCAGACGCTCCTGTCTAGAGAGTGAGCGGCCATGACGGTTGATGCAATGAGAGACTCGCGCGAGTTACACACAATGCACTCGCAAGTGTGATACTGGCCTACATGTTAGCATTTATGGTTCCATCAATGACCTGTAGCACCCCACACACACTTGACATCATCTATGTCAAATTTTATCTTGGTTTCATCAGACCACAGGGCATGGTTCCAGTAATCGATGCCCTTAGTCTGATTATCTTCAGCAAATGGTTCGCAGGCTTTTTTGTGCATCATCTTTAGAAGAGGCTTCCTTCTGGGACAACAGCCATGCAGGCCAATTTGTTTTGGTTGCAGCACTGACAGGCAAATCCCTCACCCCTGTAACCCCTGCATTAATGCTGGTAGCACTCATACTATTTTAAACAGACAACCTCTGGATAACATGCTGAGCTCGTGCGCTCAACTTCTTTGGTCGACCATGACGTGGGCTATTCTGAGTCAAACGTGTTTTGTTATACTGCTGTATGGTCTTGGCCACCATGCTGCAGCTCAGTTTCAGGGTGTTGGCAATCTTCTTAAAGCCAAGGCCATCATTGTGTAGAGCAACAATTCTCTTTTTCAGATCCTCTGAGATTTCTTTGCCATGAGGTGCCATGATGAACTTCCAGTGACTAGTATGAGAGTGTGTATGAGGGATAGCACTAAATTTAACACACCTGCTCCCAATTCACACATGAGACCTTGTAACACTAACGATCAACGGGGATGTGAATGACTAATTGGACACAATTGGGCCATTTTCATTTATGGGGTGTACTCACTTTTATTCCTAGCAGTTTAGACATTAATGGCTGTGTGTTGAGTTATTTAGAGGGCACCAAGTTTACACTGTTATACAAGCTGTACACTGACTACATCACATTATATCAAAGTGTCAGTTCTTCAGTGTCGTCCCATGGAAGATATAAAATATTTAGAAAAATGTGAGGGGTGTACTCACTTTTATGATCTAATGTAGCTTTCCTCAGAGCTCTCTGTTGTGAAACCCTGCGCAGTTGGTGAATTAGACTGTAGCAAGTATGGGGACTGCACTTTACAAAGCAGGTCATTGATGAAGATCTGGTAATAACATTATGTTGGTAACTACATTACATCCCTGCTTCCTGCTCATTTCTAAAAATGAATTAACCCTGAACTGGAGCGGATGCAACGACCGTTGAGGGAATGGTTGGACAGCAGCAGTAAAACAGGGCATCAAAATTGGGGTTATTCCTTTTAGAAAATCAAAGGCTTAGGGGCAATCTTATAATGTAGAAATATATGAGGGGACAGTACAGATATCTGCATAACCTTTCAACAATGACAGTGCGGTATCCTCTATGGCAGAGCCACATTCAGCTCTGAGAGAGGGTCGCAAGTCCCATCCAGCCCCCCCATTACCAGTATATTGACAGTCAGAGCTAGGAAGGACACCAAAATCTTGTGCCCCGGTCCCTTACAGGCAGTATACTCAAGGTGTTCCCACTTTACCCCCATTCGTTATTCCTACGTCAAGCATACTCCCCACACTATTGCATCCAGCTCAAGCACCCCTCTAATTTGCAGCATTATCCTATCCCCAACTTACTATATTCCCCCCAGTATATGTGCATCTAGATTTACTCATCTGTGCAGGGCTACTCAAAAAAGTAAAAAATGAAGACCTTCTATTCATAGCGGTTTGTTAGACCTGGTGTTAATGCACCGAGCTGGCAGACAACCGCAAGCCAAACATCATGGGCCACTGACCACATGTGTCTCCAAGGCACAGAACCCCTGCTTTATGTGTAGAGGAAGTAAGGCTTTATTAACATTCCAAATACAGATTCTTTACTGTACGAGCAGTGAAACCATGGAACTCTGCCATAAATGTTGCAATGATTAATTCATTAAACAAGGCCTGGATGCCTTTCTTGAAAAATATAATATTACAAGTTAGGGGTACTAGACTCTGTGATCCAAGGAACTAATCAGATTGTCGTATGTGGTATCGAGGAGGATTACCCCAACCACCCCCCAATATAGGGGGAAAAGCATCTGCCTCATGGTTTTTTTTTCTTCTGGATCAACATGTTAGGATGTAGGTTGAACTTAATAGGCTTATGTCTTCTTTCATCCTTAATTATGCTACAATAAAACCATACTTTCATAGTTTTACCTACAATCAACACAGTTGGAGGGGCAGATGCTTTTTTCCCATTATTAAGTGGGTACAAAATAATCCTTGATTTCACATACAGCACTCAGATTAGATCCCTGGATGAATGTCCCCTCACAGAGTCTAGTACCCCTAAGTTGTAATATTATATTTTTCAAGAAAGGCATCCAGGCCTTGTTTAATGAATTCAGTATTGAAACATTTATGGCAGAGTTCCATGTTCTCACTGCTCGTACAGTAAAGAATCTGTATTTGCAATGTGAATAAAACCTTACTTCTTCTTGACATAAAGCAGGGGTCCCCATCATGTAGCTTGGGAGCTATATGTAGCACAGTGACCCATGATGTATGACTTGTGGTTGTCTGCCAGCTCGGTCCATTAAGACCAGGTCTAACAACCCGCTATGAAAACTAGGTCCATGGTCTCAGTGCTCGTACAGTAAAGAATCTGCATTCACAATATTAATGAAGCTTTACTTCCACCCGCTGTAGATTGAACAGAACTTTGCTGTTCATCTGAATTCAGTGTTTACATTTGGCCGTTGCTTGAGCTAAAAACAACTTATGGATGGGGGTGCTGTGTGATGGACCCCCTGCATTTGATATTGATGACCTATCCTAAGCATAGGTCATAAAAATAATATGCCAGACAAACCCTTTCATATTTTTGATGATTATGTCATGGCAAATTGCCTCCTCAGTGAGGAAGAAGAATTGAACTCCAGTGCCACCTTTTGGAAGTAGCAATCCTAAATGTCAGTAGTGACCTTCTAATGAGCTTTGCCAAATGACTTAGGATAAAAGGGAAACCAGAATTTCAATTTGGACACACCGTGTTTTGGGTGTTGCCTCTCCTGTAAAGTAAACTATGAGATCTGATTTGTCTGTTAGAGAGGAGACACCTCTGACTGGGGTTCTCTCCTTGTGGAGAGTGACATGCCAGTGTAAGGAGACTTACAGTTAGGTCCAGAAATATTTGGACAGTGACACAATTTTCGCGAGTTGGGCTCTGCATGCCACCACATTGGATTTGAAATGAAACCTCTACAACAGAATTCAAGTGCAGATTGTAACGTTTAATTTGAAGGTTTGAACAGAAATATCTGATAGAAATTGTAGGAATTGTACACATTTCTTTACAAACACTCCACATTTTAGGATGTCAAAAGTAATTGGACAAATACACCAAACCCAAACAAAATATTTTTAATTTCAATATTTTGTTTCGAATCCTTTGGCGGCAATCACTGCCTTAAGTCTGGAACCCATGGACATCACCAACCGCTGGGTTTCCTCCTTCTTAATGCTTTGCCAGGCCTTTACTGCCGCAGCCTTCAGGTCTTGCTTGTTTGTGGGTCTTTCCGTCTTAAGTCTGGATTTGAGCAAGTGAAATGCATGCTCAATTGGGTTAAGATCTGGTGATTGACTTGGCCATTGCAGAATGTTCCACTTTTTTGCACTCATGAACTCCTGGGTAGCTTTGGCTGTATGCTTGGGGTCATTGTCCATCTGTACTATGAAGCGCCGTCCGATCAACTTTGCGGCATTTGGCTGAATCTGGGCTGAAAGTATATCCCGGTACACTTCAGAATTCATCCGGCTACTCTTGTCTGCTGTTATGTCATCAATAAACACAAGTGACCCAGTGCCATTGAAAGCCATGCATGCCCATGCCATCACGTTGCCTCCACCATGTTTTACAGAGGATGTGGTATGCCTTGGATCATGTGCCGTTCCCTTTCTTCTCCAAACTTTTTTCTTCCCATCATTCTGGTACAGGTTGATCTTTGTCTCATCTGTCCATAGAATACTTTTCCAGAACTGAGCTGGCTTCATGAGGTGTTTTTCAGCAAATTTAACTCTGGCCTGTCTATTTTTGGAATTGATGAATGGTTTGCATCTAGATGTGAACCCTTTGTATTTACTTTCATGGAGTCTTCTCTTTACTGTTGACTTAGAGACAGATACACCTACTTCACTGAGAGTGTTCTGGACTTCAGTTGATGTTGTGAACGGGTTCTTCTTCACCAAAGAAAGTATGCGGCGATCATCCACCACTGTTGTCATCCGTGGACGCCCAGGCCTTTTTGAGTTCCCAAGCTCACCAGTCAATTCCTTTTTTCTCAGAATGTACCTGACTGTTGATTTTGCTACTCCAAGCATGTCTGCTATCTCTCTGATGGATTTTTTCTTTTTTTTCAGCCTCAGGATGTTCTGCTTCACCTCAATTGAGAGTTCCTTAGACCGCATGTTGTCTGGTCACAGCAACAGCTTCCAAATGCAAAACCACACACCTGTAATCAACCCCAGACCTTTTAACTACTTCATTGATTACAGGTTAACGAGGGAGACGCCTTCAGAGTTAATTGCAGCCCTTAGAGTCCCTTGTCCAATTACTTTTGGTCCCTTGAAAAAGAGGAGGCTATGCATTACAGAGCTATGATTCCTAAACCCTTTCTCCGATTTGGATGTGAAAACTCTCATATTGCAGCTGGGAGTGTGCACTTTCAGCCCATATTATATATATAATTGTATTTCTGAACATGTTTTTGTAAACAGCTAAAATAACAAAACTTGTGTCACTGTCCAAATATTTCTGGACCTAACTGTATAGGCCATGAATTGCTCCTCTGAGAAACTATATATGCAAAGGAAGAGGACTTGAACTTTAGTGCCACTTATTGGAAACAACAATCCTAAAATTCAATTTCGACCCATTAACGTTATTCTGAATCAAGTGTAAAGCGGGCTTTACACGCTACGATATCATTGCCCATATCGTTAGCGTGCGTACCCGCCCCCATCTTTTGTGCGACACGGGCATATCGCTGCTCGTGGCGCACAAAATCGCGCACTCCCGTCACACAGACTTACCTGCTCTGCGACGTCGCTCTGGCCGGCGATCTGCCTCCTTTCTAAGGGGGCGGGTCGTGCGGCGTCACAGCGACGTCACACGGCAGGCGTCCAATAGAAGAGGAGGGGCAGAGATGAGCGGGAGGTAAACATCCCGCCCACCTCCTTCCTTCCGCATTGCCGGTGGACGCAGGTAAGGAGATGTTCCTCGCTCCTGCGGTGTCATACATAGCGATGTGTGCTGCCGCAGGAACGTGGAACAACATCGTGAATGAGCGTTAAACGATTTTTGGTTTTAGGACGACCTCTCTGCGTCAAACGATTTTGAGATCGTTTAAGGTCGCACAAAAGTGTCACACGCTGCGATATCGTTAATGACGATGGCTGTGCGTCACTAACGACGTGACCCCGACGATAAAACATTAACGATATCGTAGCGTGTAAAGCCCCCTTTACACTGTATGGCTCTATTAGGGTTCACTAGGATGAGTAAACTTGTCAAGAGAGGAGCCACATGACCTACATCAATGAGCAAGAATAGCAAGTTAACACATTTATACTCAATGTACTACTGTAGAATTTTTTTGAGCAAGTTCTAATATTTACCATCTTAATTTTGCTACTATCAATCTAGTAAAAATAAAATGTATATAATATTTGAAAAGTTTTATACCTCTTCTCCACTTTTCTCTCTCCCCAGAGCGTACTGTCGTGTAGCCTCAATATATCGCACCGGAATATTATACACTCGTCTTTTGTAAAATACTACGAGGGTGAATGGCTGCTTACAGTCATGTCCGCTGCTTTTTCTCACTAAGAAAGATCCGTCCTGTTTGAAATAGAAACCTTATTGTAATAATTGTCATCATTTTTTACTAATTATGATCTTAAAACACAAAGGGAGGCCATACCTTGGAGGTAGCGGTCAGAGCTTCTTCTGCTTTTTGGCGGTCACATGATGCAACATACCACTCTTTATTGAGGACGTCAGCATTCTGCAACGCAAAAATACGTATGGTATGAATTAGACTTGCATGACAATGCGACTGAGGTTATAATGTTTGCCAAGGCTTGAGTATGCCACGTTATCGCTAATACTTAAAATAATTGGAGTGAGATTTCTCTGCCTTCACATCTCGATGCAATAAAAGCATCAAAAAGATGAATGTCTAAATATGCGCCAACTTCCTTTTTGTTAGTCATAGACATTTTGTTATGGCTTGTTTCTTTTCACTAATTTGCTGAATGTTAAATTAATCCCTATACATATATACAGTATATACACACACACACACACACACACAGATACATACACACATATATACACACACACACACACACACACACACACACGGGTCAGTCCCTACAAAAGATTAAATGACACTGTCTTTAAGAGACAATGCTCCCCTCCACTCTTTGTGCACTAGGACTAGCCTAAACCCTCAGCACTTTGTGTTTGTTGGTTTAGGCAGGGGCGATGGAATAAGCGCAAAGAGCGGGAAAGCAGGGAGAGTGTTAAAGCAAAGAGAGCCAGAAGGGGAAAGGGCCCAGTTGTTGCCCGGTGGAGAGGGAGCTGGGCAAGAAGGTGGATCTTCCCCGGAGAAATCACCTGGTTCAGCGTCCTATAGAGAGGGAGTGTGGTGCCTGACTTAGAGAGAACCAATGAGCAAGACCGCGAGAGAGAACACAGGGCAGCATGCCTGTACAGAAGCGGTTTACTCCAAGCACCTGCAGGCCGAAGACAGAAAGAGAGACGCAACCCGGTGAAACTAGTGACCCTTCAGGCCCGGAAAGGGAACGGAAACCCTTGCCTTAAAGGGAAGTACACACTGCCAAGTCAACGCAGCCACTTTGGGAAGGAGACAAAGTTAATGGACTTTTCCCCCTGTTGCGGTACCTTGAGTGCAATACCAGTGTTCCCCTAAGTTCGAGCTGATCGCAGGCCTTGGTAGTCAGTGCACAGTAGCAGATTGGCCCGGTCAGTGGAGGCCATTTAGGTACTAGGCTGGAGTAGTCAATAATAATTGTCTTCATTGTTTATATTGAACTTTTCATTGAAATAGGTGGAGCGCCAGCTAACAGCTTGTGTGCCTGTTATCGCTGTTACCAATATACAGATTGTTGATTTTATTCCCTTGCTCTGATACCTCCTATGATGGTGTGATATGGTGGGTTCGCTATTATTTTATGCTTATATTTTTACTCATTGTAGGAATGTTGCCTAAAGGGGGCTTTACACGCTACGACATCGCTAATGCTAACTCGTTGGGGTCACGAAATTGGTGACGCACATCCGGCCGCATTAGCGATGCCGTTGCATGTGACACCGATGAGCGATTTTGCATCGTTGCAAAAACGTGCAAAATCGCTCATCGGTGACATGGGGGTCCATTCTCAAAAATCGTTACTGCAGCAGTAACGAGGTTGTTCCTCGTTCCTGCGGCAGCACACATCGCTCCGTGTGATACCGCAGGAACGAGGAACCTCTCCTTACCTGCCTCCCGGCCGCTATGCGGAACGTAGGAGGTGGGCGGGATGTTACGTCCCGCTCAGCTCCGCCCCTCCGCTGCTATTGGGCGGCCGCTCAGTGACGTCGCTGTGATGCCGCACGAACCGCCCCCTTAGAATGGAGGCGGTTCGCCGGTCACAGCGACGTCGCCGGGCAGGTAAGTATGTGTGACGGGTCTGGGCGATGTTGTGCGGCACGGGCAGCGATTTGCCCGTGTCGCGCAACAGATGGGGGCGGGTACCCACACTAGCGATATCGGGACCGATATCGCAGTGTATAAAGCCCGCTTTATTGTTCTGTGTACAATAAAGAAGGTTCGATAATTGAATTAGCTCATTCCTGACAGTCCATTCATTACTCCTCTGCTCTCCAAATGCCAAAAATCACCCCCTGTAGTGCCTCCGTCTCCAGGTGAGCCTGAAAAACAACCAACCTGTCTGCCTATCCCTGGATATAAAGCTGGTGTCACACACAGCGACAACGACAACGACGTCGCTGCTACGTCACCATTTTCTGTGACGTTGCAGCGACGTCCCGTCGCTGTCGCTGTGTGTGACATCCAGCAACGACCTGGCCCCTGCTGTGAGGTCGCAGGTCGTTGCTGAATGTCCAGCTTCATTTTTTGGTCGTCACTCTCCCGCTGTGACACACACATCGCTGTGTGCGACAGCGAGAGAGCGACGAAATGAAGCGAGCAGGAGCCGGCGTCTGGCAGCTGCGAAGCTGTAACCAGCGTAAACATCGGGTAACCAAGGGAAGCCCTTTCCCTGGTTACCCGATATTTACCTTGGTTACCAGCCTCCGCCCTTGCTGCCAGTGCCGGCTCCTGCTCTGTGCCCATGTGGCTGCAGTACGCATCGGGTAATTAACCCGATGTATACTGTAGCAAGGAGCCAGCGCTAAGCAGTGCGCGCGGCTCCCTGCTCTCTGCAGTGTGACATGTAGCTGCAGCACACATCGGGTTAATTAACCCGATGTGTACTGTACCTAGGAGAGCAAGGAGCCAGCGCTAAGCGCGGCTCCCTGCTCTCTGCACATGTAGCACAGCGACGTTATGATCGCTGCTTCTGCTGTGTTTGACAGCTAAGCAGCGATCATAACAGCGACTTACAAGGTCGCTGTTACGTCACAGAAAATGGTGACGTAACAGCGACGTCGTTGTCGCTTAGTGTGACCCCAGCTTAAGGATTGAGCCTGGGAAGGACATAGAAACAGTAGATGGATCATCTGTGGGACAGCTGATGCTACGGCAACAATATTGCAACCCAGATTGCTGTGAGATGGAGGCTGAAGCTGAGAAGAACCTGCAGATGCATCAGTTATAATCACACACAGCTCTGCAGTGAGAGCATAGAACGGCCATCACACTGGTAACTTCTATTTAAAATAATCTCTGGAGGCGGAGTTATCTTCCAGGCAGCATCTGCCCCATAGCCTGGAAGAACTCATTTACATAGAGAAATAAAAGATAATTTATCACTAGCAAAGCATTTGAGACATACAGGTATGACATTATTCAGCATTCTATAACCTGCATTGCCCATGTTAATAGTTTAGTTAGGTCAAATGTAATGACCAGCTCCCTTTAATTGTTGACCTGGATTAATATATTTGGCAGTTGCTTGAGTTACGATTTTGTTATATTCTTCTCACATTTATGACTTTATTGCAGTCAATAAGTGCTGCTCTATCGACACAGTACAAGCTGCAATAAGCAGCACTCTCTAGTCTGCTATGTATTTGCCAGGCAAAGGCCCAAGGTTTAGATTCCTCACATTCCTAAAGGGTTATATAAATCACTGCAGTGAATTCTCCAGTTATAATGCATGATAATGAACTGGCTATAGGATCACATTAGCAGTCATGGACACCTAAGCGGAGAACTCAATGTGCGTTTTCTGCTTCTAACCTTCTACTCTTTTTATAGCCGAAAGAAGATCATTTGCAGCAGCCTGATAGCAGTTGTGTAACTAATAATTAATCAGTGATTATTAAAGGGGTTGTCTAAAACTGCAAGTCTTTAGTCACTCTATGCAGACGTGTCAATCTTCATTTCATGCATCACTCGCACCGTAAAGATTCTCCGGTAGATGCAATTTAAGCTAAAGTGACGCCCTGGACTAGCCAAGTAGTCACAGACAGGCCCTTGCACAAACACCAGTCCCCTAAAAAGGTAACAGCAGCCAATCTAAAAACCCTGAGTCATCCCTCTCAGGCTTTGACGTTCACACCCGGGGGAGGAGCCAGGCGGTTGGCCACGCCCACCGAGGAGTTCGAATAGCTGGAGGCGGGAAAAACAAGCAGATAAAGTTAGGGAGGAGAGGAGAGCAGTCTAGGAGGTGAAAGGAGAGGTGTTAGAAGGAGAAAACGTCTGTCGGGGATCTGGGTCATAGCCCGGAAACCCTGTGGCCAAGAGGCAGACGGTGGTTGCCGCCTGCAGGAGCCGGGAAGACTGCTGGTGGAACCGTAAGGGACCGAGACAGGGTAGTGGCCCACCGGTACCGAACCGGGGAACCAACTGGAAACCGGAGCACCAGGAGGGGTACTCAGACCCAGAACGAGGCCCAGAAACCACAGGACCGAGTCAAATTCACTGATTGGGGTCTGGACCTTAGGTTCTTTCCCACCCAAGTCCCGACTGAAGATAACAGCCCCACGAGGGGGATAGAAAGCCACCGCTCAGGCAGAGAGATCCCACGGGCCAGCGTCTGCGGGCAAACACACACAAATCCGGGGAGCGGATTCCCGTCGCGGAAGCGCAGGCAGTCAAAATCTACAAACGAGGTGCAGGAGAAAGGAGGTGACCACCAAACCGGGTGGTGTACCAGACGCAGCCGGCTGCGGGCACCGACCACCATCTTTTTGGTTTACCAGAGACTCCGGTGTATCTGTCATAGTGAGTACAACAGTGCCCTCGGGCCACGCACTGCCCCGCATCACGCCAACACGCCCGCACCCCCGCATCCTAACCCCCAACAACCAGGCCCCGGGACCATCAACCCCTACCCACGGAGGGGTCAACACGTGGCTGCGCAACACCGTCCCCGGGAGTCTAGTCAACGGCAGCGGTGGTGTCCACACTCACCACGACCCGTGGGTGGCGTCATGAACTTAAACCCAAAAACCACGGCTCCGGCTGTGAACCTCCCCACTGAAACCCCCCTCACGTAGCGCCAGCCTCCCTTCAGAGCGACGTGACCCCCGGGTCCGGAGGCGCTCGAGCCACCCACCGACAAGCCCGGATCCGAGCGTCTCCGCTGCAGCCGAGCCCCGGGGCCGTACACTAGTACACAATGCAATTTACGCCTTTAATATACCACATAGCAGCTCACTAGTGCATTTATTGGACCATTGCCCTAAGTGCAGACTCCATAAAGCAAAACTGTTTCACTACATATGGCAGGGGTGGGGAACCTTTTTACTGCCGGGGGCCATTTGGAATTTCCTACTAACCTTTGGGGGCCGCACAACATTATCAACCTGAAAAATAACCCTGCTATATTTGGTCAAACGATTAACTCACCCCTATTGTGGTGGCCGGAGCTGCTTCTCTTTGGTGCGATTGTAATGTTCGGTGATATTGATCATCTTGTTTCTCACAGCTGCTTTTCCAGGTTTGTCTCTGTCTGGAGATGCTGGGGGCATACACATCACAGGAGGGGCCAGGGCGCATAAATTACAGGAGACACTGGGAGTACACATCACAGGAGGGGCTGGGGCATATACATCACAGGAGGGGCTGGGGCATATACATCACAGGAGGGGCTGGGGCATATACATCACAGAAGGGGCTGGGGCATATACATCACAGGAGGGGCTGGGGCATATACATCACAGGAGGGGCTGGGGCATATACATCACAGGAGGGGCTGGGGCATATACATCACAGGAGGGGCTGGGGCATATACATCACAGGAGGGGCTGGGGCATATACATCACAGGAGGGGCTGGGGCATATACATCACAGGAGGGGCTGAGGCATATACATCACAGAAGGGGCTGGGGCATATACATCACAGGAGGGGCTGGGGCATATACATCACAGGAGGGGCTGGGGCATATACATCACAGGAGGAGCTGGGGCATATACATCACAGGAGGGGCTGGGGCATATACATCAGTAGGGGGCATGGACAGCCCTGGCGGTGGCACAGACATGACTGGGGACACGCACAGCACTGGGTGGCAGCACGCACAGCACTGGGTGGCAGCACGCACTGCACTGGGTGGCAGCACGCACTGCACTGGGTGGCAGCACGCACTGCACTGGGTGGCAGCACGCACTGCACTGGGTGGCAGCACGGACTGCACTGGGTGGCAGCATTAGGGAGACAGACACGTCTGGGGGAACATAGACATCAATAGGAGAGCACGGACTGGGGAGCATAGAAAGCAGTGGGAGGGTACAGACAGCAGTAGCGAGTTAAGAGCACTGAGGGGTGGCACACAGCACTGGGGAGCATGGACAGCATAAGGGGGACACAGGCAGCACTCACCGTGGCATGGACAGCACTGGTGGCAGCATGGACAGCATTAGGTGGTGTGGACAGCACTGGTGGGGGGGCATAGACATCACCCAGGGGGTACAGACAGCACTAGGGGGGGCACGGACAGCAGTGAGGGGTTACACCGCGCTGAGGGGGTACACAGCACTGGGGTGTACACAGCATTAGGGGGTACACACAGCACTAGGGGGTACACACAGCACCTGGGGGTACACAGCACTGGGGGGTACACACTGTACTAGGAGGTACACAGCATGAGGGGGTACACACAGCACGAGGGGGTACACAGCACGAGGGGGTACACAGCACGAGGGGGTACACACAGCATTAAGGGGTACACAGCATTAGGGGGTACACACAGCATTAAGGGGTACACACAGCATTAAGGGGTACTCACTGTACTAGGGGGTACTCGCTGCACTAGGTGGTACACACTGCACTAGGGGGCACATAGCACGAGGGGGTACACACAGCACTGGGGTGTACACAGCACTAGGGGGTACACACAGCACTAGGGGGTACACACAGCACCTGGGGGTACACACAGCACCTGGGGGGTACACACTGTACTAGGAGGTACACAGCATGAGGGGGTACACACAGCACGAGGGGGTACACAGCACGAGGGGGTACACAGCACGAGGGGGTACACAGCATGAGGGGGTACACAGCATGAGGGGGTACACAGCATTAAGGGGTACACACAGCATTAAGGGGTACACACAGCATTAAGGGGTACACACAGCATTAGGGGGTACACACAGCATTAGGGGGTACACAGCATTAGGGGGTACACACAGCATTAAGGGGTACACACAGCATTAAGGGGTACTCACTGTACTAGGGGGTACTCGCTGCACTAGGTGGTACACACTGCACTAGGGGGCACATAGCACGAGGGGGTACACACAGCACTGGGGTGTACACAGCACTAGGGGGTACACACAGCACTAGGGGGTACACACAGCACCTGGGGGTACACACAGCACCTGGGGGTACACACAGCACCTGGGGGGTACACACTGTACTAGGAGGTACACAGCATGAGGGGGTACACACAGCACGAGGGGGTACACAGCACGAGGGGGTACACAGCACGAGGGGGTACACAGCATGAGGGGGTACACAGCATGAGGGGGTACACAGCATTAAGGGGTACACACAGCATTAAGGGGTACACACAGCATTAAGGGGTACACACAGCATTAGGGGGTACACACAGCATTAGGGGGTACTCACTGTACTAGGGGGTACACACTGTACTAGGGGGTACACACTGCACTAGGGGGTACATACAGCACAAGGGGGTACACAGCATTGGGGGGTACATACAGCACGAGGGGGTACACACAGCATTGGGGGGTACATACAGCATTGGGGGGTACACACAGTACGAGGGTGTACACAGCACTGAGCGGGGGGGGGGGGCAGCGATGGGTTGAGTACTCGCAGTGAGGGGGAGGGAGAGTCTCACACACACACACAGCAGGTCCGGGAGGCTGGTAAACCTGCTGCAGCTCTTCTGTGTGACTTTATCGCAGCGTGCTGCTTACCCGCCCACCAGAGCACACATGCCAGGGATAAGCCTAGAATGTATGGGCTGCAGTCAGGTCCTGGAAGTCAGGATCTGGAGAGAGCCCGTACATTCTAGCATCTACCCACAGGGCATCAGGCTGTGGGATTTAAAGGGCCGGCAGCCGGGAAAAGCGCGGCTGCCACCAAAGCACAATGGTCCCCGGGAATGTGCCCGGGGGCCGCATAAAAAGTCGTCACGGGCCGTATACGGCCCGCGGGCCGGAGGTTCCCCACCCCTGACATATGGGAATGCCCACAGGTGAGGGGGGTATGGGTAGAAGCGGTGGCGTACATATTGAGGATTTGGAAAGTAGTTATACCCGTCACCCCTCAGGCCTGTTTGTTTCACTGTATAGAAGCCCCTACGGAAACTGACATTGCTTGTAGTCAAGAAATGCTTACTTAGGAATTGGCTGATAAGACAGACTCCAAGAAATAGGCCAGAATCACACTTGCTAGTGCCTCGCGTGTAACTCGCGCGAGTCTCTCATGGAAGAACCCGGCATGGCCGCACACTCTCCTGACAGGAGCGGGTCGGTTGCATGTATCTCTATGCAGTTCAGACGCTCCAGTATGCATAGTGTGCGGCCATGCCGGGTTCTACCATGAGAGACTCGCGCGAGTTACACGCGAGGCACTAGCAAGTGTGATTCTGGCCATACAGAAATAGTCGATACCCTAAAAGCAATAATGATGTACAACAAACTGCATTCAGAGAAACATAAGGAAAAGTCCACTAAAAGATTCTTCAAAAAGTGGAGAACATTTATTGAGCAAAGCTTCACACAAACGAAAATCACCCAGTTAATTAAAGCATTTGAACACACGTCTTGGTATTGTTTGCAACACACTGTAGAGACACTGAAGGTAGGGAGCATCCAAAGGACCAACTGAATTGAACAAATTTGTTAGTTTGTTAAGTTAAAGGAAATTATTGTTAAGATAATTCTATGGAGATGAAATTGTTGTGACAATAAAAAAGAAAATGATGTAACAGAAGCAGTGTACGATCCGGAGACATTTTATGAAACGTAACAACTAGAGATGAGCGAACCGGTCCCGGTTCGGCTCGAGGCGGTTCGCCGAACGGGGGGTCTGGCTCGAGTTCGGCTCGTCGAACGTTCGACGAACCGAACTCGAGCCCATAGGAAACAATGGCAGGCAATCACAAACACAGTAAAACACCTAGAAAACACCCTGAAAGGTGTCCAAAAGGTGACAAACAACTCACAACATAACACAAACACATGGGAAAGTGACAAGGACATATACTCATGTGAAAACAAAACAGCTGGACAAGGAAAAAGAGGGAGACACACAGATATATGAGTATATGCAAAGAAACATCGATTCCATTATTGTGCAACTTGAGCCCTGCTCATTTTAGGCTTCCAATCTGGATAAATTGCCTGAGCTCGCCACGTACGCCTTGAGGATCTTGTCGTGTCCTGCAGCCAGCGTTCTCTCGGAACCTGTCTTCAGTGCTGCTGGGGGTCTGCTGGCAGATAAGCACACGTGTCTGTCCACTGACAATGTGGACCTGGCTCTCAGAGGACTTTTCTTCCCCTGGGTCAGCCAGGGGAGGCGAAAGGCACGCGTATTTTTGAGAGTGCTTCATGCAAAGCATCTTTTTCTTTGTCAAAAGGGGGGCTCAACCGATGACAGTCAAGTGGGGTGTGTGTGGCCCAGTTAGTGGCAACGAGGGAGACTGTGGTTGGAGTCCCCTCGCTGTGTCTCTAAAAGAACCAAGATGAACAAGTCATGGCTCTCAGAGGACTTTTCTTCCCCTGGGTCAGCCAGGGGACGGGAAAGGCACGCGTATTTTTGAGAGTGCTTCATGCAAAGCATCTTTTTCTTTTTCAAAAGGGTGCTCAATCGATGCCAGTCAAGTGGGGTGTGTGTGGCCCAGTTAGTGGCAACGAGGGAGACTGTGGTTGGAGTCCCCTCGCTGTGTCTCTAAAAGAACCAAGATGAACAAGTCATGGCTCTCAGAGGACTTTTCTTCCCCTGGGTCAGCCAGGGGACGGGAAAGGCACGCGTATTTTTGAGAGTGCTTCATGCAAAGCATCTTTTTCTTTGTCAAAAGGGTGCTCAACCGATGCCAGTCAAGTGGGGTGTGTGTGGCCCAGTTAGTGGCAACGAGGGAGACTGTGGTTGGAGTCCCCTCGCTGTGTCTCTAAAAGAACCAAGATGAACAAGTCATGGCTCTCAGAGGACTTTTCTTCCCCTGGGTCAGCCAGGGGACGGGAAAGGCACGCGTATTTTTGAGAGTGCTTCATGCAAAGCATCTTTTTCTTTTTCAAAAGGGGGCTCAACCGATGCCAGTCAAGTGGGGTGTGTGTGGCCCAGTTAGTGGCAACGAGGGAGACTGTGGTTGGAGTCCCCTCGCTGTGTCTCTAAAAGAACCAAGATGAACAAGTCATGGCTCTCAGAGGACTTTTCTTCCCCTGGGTCAGCCAGGGGACGGGAAAGGCACGCGTATTTTTGAGAGTGCTTCATGCAAAGCATCTTTTTCTTTGTCAAAAGGGGGGGTCAACCGATGCCAGTCAAGTGGGGTGTGTGTGGCCCAGTTAGTGGCAACGAGGGAGACTGTGGTTGGAGTCCCCTCGCTGTGTCTCTAAAAGAACCAAGATGAACAAGTCATGGCTCTCAGAGGACTTTTCTTCCCCTGGGTCAGCCAGGGGACGGGAAAGGCACGCGTATTTTTGAGAGTGCTTCATGCAAAGCATCTTTTTCTTTTTCAAAAGGGTGCTCAACCGATGCCAGTCAAGTGGGGTGTGTGTGGCCCAGTTAGTGGCAACGAGGGAGACTGTGGTTGGAGTCCCCTCGCTGTGTCTCTAAAAGAACCAAGATGAACAAGTCATGGCTCTCAGAGGACTTTTCTTCCCCTGGGTCAGCCAGGGGACGGGAAAGGCACGCGTATTTTTGAGAGTGCTTCATGCAAAGCATCTTTTTCTTTTTCAAAAGGGGGCTCAACCGATGCCAGTCAAGTGGGGTGTGTGTGGCCCAGTTAGTGGCAACGAGGGAGACTGTGGTTGGAGTCCCCTCGCTGTGTCTCTAAAAGAACCAAGATGAACAAGTCATGGCTCTCAGAGGACTTTTCTTCCCCTGGGTCAGCCAGGGGACGGGAAAGGCACGCGTATTTTTGAGAGTGCTTCATGCAAAGCATCTTTTTCTTTGTCAAAAGGGGGGCTCAACCGATGCCAGTCAAGTGGGGTGTGTGTGGCCCAGTTAGTGGCAACGAGGGAGACTGTGGTTGGAGTCCCCTCGCTGTGTCTCTAAAAGAACCAAGATGAACAAGTCATGGCTCTCAGAGGACTTTTCTTCCCCTGGGTCAGCCAGGGGACGGGAAAGGCACGCGTATTTTTGAGAGTGCTTCATGCAAAGCATCTTTTTCTTTTTCAAAAGGGTGCTCAACCGATGCCAGTCAAGTGGGGTGTGTGTGGCCCAGTTAGTGGCAACGAGGGAGACTGTGGTTGGAGTCCCCTCGCTGTGTCTCTAAAAGAACCAAGATGAACAAGTCATGGCTCTCAGAGGACTTTTCTTCCCCTGGGTCAGCCAGGGGACGGGAAAGGCACGCGTATTTTTGAGAGTGCTTCATGCAAAGCATCTTTTTCTTTTTCAAAAGGGGGCTCAACCGATGCCAGTCAAGTGGGGTGTGTGTGGCCCAGTTAGTGGCAACGAGGGAGACTGTGGTTGGAGTCCCCTCGCTGTGTCTCTAAAAGAACCAAGATGAACAAGTCATGGCTCTCAGAGGACTTTTCTTCCCCTGGGTCAGCCAGGGGACGGGAAAGGCACGCGTATTTTTGAGAGTGCTTCATGCAAAGCATCTTTTTCTTTGTCAAAAGGGGGCTCAACCGATGCCAGTCAAGTGGGGTGTGTGTGGCCCAGTTAGTGGCAACGAGGGAGACTGTGGTTGGAGTCCCCTCGCTGTGTCTCTAAAAGAACCAAGATGAACAAGTCATGGCTCTCAGAGGACTTTTCTTCCCCTGGGTCAGCCAGGGGACGGGAAAGGCACGCGTATTTTTGAGAGTGCTTCATGCAAAGCATCTTTTTCTTTTTCAAAAGGGGGCTCAACCGATGCCAGTCAAGTGGGGTGTGTGTGGCCCAGTTAGTGGCAACGAGGGAGACTGTGGTTGGAGTCCCCTCGCTGTGTCTCTAAAAGAACCAAGATGAACAAGTCATGGCTCTCAGAGGACTTTTCTTCCCCTGGGTCAGCCAGGGGACGGGAAAGGCACGCGTATTTTTGAGAGTGCTTCATGCAAAGCATCTTTTTCTTTGTCAAAAGGGGGGGTCAACCGATGCCAGTCAAGTGGGGTGTGTGTGGCCCAGTTAGTGGCAACGAGGGAGACTGTGGTTGGAGTCCCCTCGCTGTGTCTCTAAAAGAACCAAGATGAACAAGTCATGGCTCTCAGAGGACTTTTCTTCCCCTGGGTCAGCCAGGGGACGGGAAAGGCACGCGTATTTTTGAGAGTGCTTCATGCAAAGCATCTTTTTCTTTTTCAAAAGGGGGCTCAACCGATGCCAGTCAAGTGGGGTGTGTGTGGCCCAGTTAGTGGCAACGAGGGAGACTGTGGTTGGAGTCCCCTCGCTGTGTCTCTAAAAGAACCAAGATGAACAAGTCATGGCTCTCAGAGGACTTTTCTTCCCCTGGGTCAGCCAGGGGACGGGAAAGGCACGCGTATTTTTGAGAGTGCTTCATGCAAAGCATCTTTTTCTTTGTCAAAAGGGGGGCTCAACCGATGCCAGTCAAGTGGGGTGTGTGTGGCCCAGTTAGTGGCAACGAGGGAGACTGTGGTTGGAGTCCCCTCGCTGTGTTTTACATGCTTTTAGAAGGGCATGAAATGGCTTGGAGGTTGACTTTCATCATATGCAAACTGTTGGCTACCAAAATGCTGCCTTTCCAACAACTGTGGTTATAGGCAATGAGGAACATACTGATGAAGATGAGACGCAGATACCCGATTGGGATGACAACTTAAATATTCGGTCAGGGCAAGAAGAAACTCGGTCTGAGGGGTAGGGGAGTGCAAACACAACAATTGATGATTAAGTTCTAGATCACACCTACTGTCAACCCACAGTCAGACACTCGAGGAGGTCAACAGAGGCGGTGGAGGAGGATGCAACCGACGTCGAAGTAACCTGGCGCCTTCCTGGACACAGTCGGAGCACTGGTAGCACGTCTACAACTGCATCCTCAGCCACCACTCTGCCTCTGAGCATTATTCGGGGTGGATCAACAGGTCGCATGGCCTCTAAGCCTTGCCTAGCCAGGTCCTTTTTTGACATAGAAAAAGATCGCCCAAATTATGTGATCTGTAAAATTTGTCATGGTTCTCTTAGTAGAGGTCAAAACCTCAGCAGTTTGACAACTTCTTCCATGAATCGTCACATGAATAAATATCATATGGCCCGATGGGAAGCTCACCGTGCTGCAATGCGGCCTAGCGGAGCGAACCATCCACCGCCTGCCCCTTCCAGTGCATCCGCGCGCTCGTCATCTTCTAGGACTGTGGGGACAGCTGTCACACCTGTTTTTCCACCCACAACTTCCACCACTGTAACCGCAACAGGCAGTTTGCTTGGTAGGTCGTCAGTTGGTTTGGAAGGGGAAACAAGTGAGTGTGTACAGCTCTCTCAGACATCGATAGCACCAACTTTGGATGAAGGCAACATCATGTCTCCGCCTGCACTTTCCTCACAAAGCTGCATTTTTCCAGGGACACCCGACTCAACACCGTCTACACACAGCAGCCAGATCTCTGTCCCTCAGATGTGGTCAAATAAAAGGCCACTTCCTGCGACCCATGACAAAGCGAAGAGGTTGACTCTATCCCTCTGTAAGCTGTTGACTACAGAAATGCTGCCTTTCCGCCTAGTGGACACACAGGATTTTAGAGACCTTATGTCTGTCGCTGTGCCCCAGTACCAGATGCCTAGTCGCCACTACTTCTCTAAGAAAGGTGTGCCCGCGCTACACCAGCATGTCGCACACAACATCACCGCTTCCTTGAGAAACTCTGTGTGTGAACGGGTGCATTTCACCACCGATACTTGGACCAGTAAGCATGGACAGGGACGTTACATGTCGCTGACTGGCCACTGGGTAACTATGGTGATAGATGGTGAAGGGTCTGCTGCACAAGTCTTGCCGTCCCCACGACTTGTGTGTCAATCCTCTGTCTGTCCAAGTTCCGCCACTGCTTCTGCATCCTCCACCTCATCTGGGTCCTCCACCTCCGCCCCAAGCCTGCCTGGTCAGGCCACCAGCGTTCTCACTGCGCAGAAGGAATCACGCACCCCTCATTACTATGCTGGTAGCAGAGCGCAACGGCATCAGGCGGTCTTTAGCTTGACATGTCTTTGAAATAGGAGTCACACAGCGACTGAGTTGTGGGCAGCTCTGGAGACTGATTTTGATAAATGGTTGTCTCCACTCAACCTGCAGCCTGGTAAGGCCGTGTGCGACAATGCTGCAAACCTGGGTGCGGCCCTTCGCCTGGGCAAGGTGACACACGTGCCTTGTATGGCTCACGTGTTTAACCTTGTTGTCCAGCAATTTTTAACACACTATCCCGGCCTAGATGGCCTTCTGACCAGGGCACGGAAACTGTCTGCAGTGCTCACTTCCGCCGTTCAACCGCCGCACCTGAGCGACTTGCATCGCTCCAGAAGTCTTTCGGCCTGCCGGTTCATCGCCTGAAATGCGATGTGGCGACACGCTGGAATTCAACTCTCCACATGTTACAGCGACTGTGGCAGCACCGGCGAGCCCTGGTGCAATACGTCATGATGTATAGCCTGGGCCAACGAGATGCAGAAGTGGGGCAGATCACCCTGATGGAGTGATCTCAGATCAAGGACCTATGCACCCTTCTGCACAGTTTCGACATGGCGACGAATATGTTTAGCGCTGACAATGCCATTATCAGCATGACGATTACAGTCATTTACATGCTGGAGCACACGCTAAACACTATTCGTAGTCAGGGGGTGGGACAACAGGAAGGGGAGGAACTACAGGAGGATTCATATGCGCAAGACACAACAACATCACCAAGGTCCAGACGTTCATCATCACCAACGCGGCAGGCATGGGACCATGGGGGACAGGGATCAACAAGGGCGCATGGTAGCAGGTGAGATGTTGAGGAAGGTGCAGGAGGACATGAAGATATGGAGGACGAACTGTCCATGGACATGGAAGACTCAGCAGATGAGGGGGACCTTGGTCAAATTTCAGTTGAAAGAGGTTGGGGGGAGATGACAGAGGAAGAAAGAACGGTTAGCACCTCTATGCCACAAACACAGCGTGGACTTGGTGCGCATGGCTGCGCAAGACACATGAGTGCCTTCTTGTTGCACTACCTCCAACATGACCCTCGTATTGTCAAAATTAGAAGTGATGATGACTACTGGCTTGCCACACTATTAGATCCCCGGGACAAGTCCAAATTTTGTGACATAATTCCACCCATAGAAAGGGACGCACGTATGCAGGAGTATCAGCAGAAGCTGTTACTCGATCTTAGCTCGGCTTTTCCACCAAACAACCGTGCAGGTGAAGGGAGTGATTCTCCCAGTTGTAACTTGACAAACATGGGACGGCCTCGTCATCTTCAACAGTCTACCCGTACCAGTAGGACCGTATCTGGTGCTGGTAACAGCAATTTTATGGAATCTTTTCATAATTTTTTTAGACCCTCCTTTGCAAGGCCACCAGAGACAACAAGTCTGACACATAGTCAACGGATGGAGAGGATGATACAGGAGTATCTCCAAATGAACATCGATGCAATGACTTTGCAAATGGAGCCTTGCTCCTTTTGTGCTTCAAATCTAGAAAAATGTCAAGAGCTCTCCAGTTACGCCTCGAAGATTTTGTCGTGTCCAGCTGCCAGCGTTGTCTCTGAACGTGTCTTCAGTGCTGCTGGGTGTGTGCTGACAGATAAGCGCACGCGTCTGTCCAGTGACAATGTGGACAGACTGACGTTCATCAAAATGAACAAGTCATGGATCCAGAAGGAATTTACTACCCCTGTGTCATCCTGGGGAGAGTAAATGCTTGTGGATTTGGAATGTGCTTGATGCAAATCAAAACATCCTGTTTGCAACTAGGGCACAAGTGCTGCCACTGATAAGGTGTCTGTGTGGGGCCCAATTTTTGGAAAAAAAGGGAGACTCCGCTTGGAGTAACCCTTGCTTGCTGTGTTTTTTAAAAATGATACAAGATGAACAGATCTGAAGGCAAGATGAAGCCAACATCATGTCTCCGCCTGCACTTTTCTCACAAACCTGCATTTTTCCAGGGACACCCTACTCAACACCGTCTACAGACAGCAGCCAGATCTCTGTCCCTCAGATGTGGTCAAATAAAAGGCCACTTACTGCGACCCATGACAAAGCTAAGTGGTTGACTCTATCCCTCTGTAAGCTGTTGGCTACCGAAATGCTGCCTTTACGCGTAGTGGACACACAGGATTTTACAGACCTTATGTCTGTCGCTGTGCCCCAGTACCAGATGCCCAATCACCACTGCTTCTCCAAGAAAAGCATGCCCGCGCTACACCGGCATGTCGCACACAACATCACCACTTCCTTGAGAAAATCTGTGTGCGACAGGGTGCATTTCAACACAGATACTTGGACCAGTAAGCATAGACAGGGTCATTACATGTCACTGACTGGGCACTGGCAAACTATGGTGAGAGATGGAGAAGGGTCTGCTGTACAAGTCTTGCCGTCCCCACGAGTTGTTTCAATCCTTGTTCTGTATGTAGAAGTTAATACACTGCTTCTGCCTCTTCAACCTCGTGTGGGTCCTCTACCTTTGCGCAAACCCTGTGTGGTCAGGCCACCCTTCCTTGCAACTGCGCACAAGGACTACCACACACCTCCTTACTATGCTGGCAGCAGAGCTCAATGCCATCAGGCGGTCAAAGTTTTACTTTGAAATGTATGGGAAATGTGAGTCACACCGCTATTACAGAGAATAGTAGTCAGGCAGGGTCAAAACATTAATTGAGGAACAGGAACAGAATGGGACGGCCAGGACTTAATCAGAAAACAAGCAGAGGTGAAATGCGTATCGGCCAACAAGGTACATAAACAGCAAGCAGGAAAAGTAGTCAGGTAACAAGCACACAAAATCATAAAACTGAACTGGGGGTAAAATTAACCAGAGGTTCATAGCTATGTCTGGCAGTGGTCTGCAGACAGGATGGGCATAAAAAAGGGTGTGGTGTCTTCCCATTGGTTGTAGCTGAATGATGGTATTTCATCTGTGAGATACCCACCAGCTACATTCAGCCAGAGATTCTGCATCTGTCAAGGTAATGCAGCCCAGTGGGTGAGCATAACCTGCGTCCACCTGCGCCGCTGGCATCGACTACTCTCCCATCATCAGCACTATTCATGAAAGGAACACGTTGTCACCTGGCGACCGGAGTACAAATTGACGGAGCGGACTCCGTTGGTGACTTAACAGCCGTGTGCGGCAATGATGCAAACCTGGCTGCGGGCCATCCTCAGGGCAATGTGACACACGTGCCTTTTATGGCTCCCGTGTTGATCCGAATTCTCCAGCAATTTTTAAAACACCATCACGGCCTACATGTCCTTGTGCAGCGGGCACGCTCGCTATGTGCTCACTTCCATCGTGCGCACACAGCAGCTCAACAACTTTCATCACTCCGGAAGTCTTAGGGTCTGGCAGTTAAACGCCGTAAATGCGATGTTCCGACACGCAGGAATTGGAATCTGCACATGTTGCAGCGTGTGTGGCAGCACCGCAGAGCCCTGCTGAAATACGGTAAGACATATAGCCTGGGATAAGTTGATCCAGAGGTGGTGCAGATCACGCTGCTGGAGTGGTGTCAGATCAAGGACCTATGCACCCTGCTACACAGTTTTGAAATGTCGACGAAGATGTTTAGCACTGGCAATGTCATTCTCAGCGTGACAATTCTGGTCATCTACATGATGGAGCACACTGTAATTATTATTCGGAGTCAGGTGTTGGGACAAGAGGAAGGGGAGGAAGTACAGGAGGAGTCATATGCGGAAGGGATAACAAGATCTACGAGGTCCAGATGGTCAGCGGCACCTATGCGGCAGTCATGGTGAGGGAGAGGGATTAACAAGGGCGCATAGTATCAGCAAAAAGTGTTGATGAAAGTGCAGGAGCCCATGAAGAAATGGAGGACGAACTGGCGATGGGCATGGAAGACTCAGCAGATGAGTGAGAGCTTGCTCACATTTCGGTTGTGCGAGGTTGTGGGTAGAGGGCAGAGGAAGGATGCACGATTCTCACCTCTCTGCCACCAACACACCAAGGACTTGGTCCTCCTGGATGCACAAGACACATGAGCGCCTTCTTGCTGCACTACCTACATGACCCTCGGATTGTATGAATTTGAAGTAATCCTGAATACTGGGTTGCCACACTGTTAGATCCCCGGTACAAGACAAAATTTGGCGAACTAATTCCTGCCATAGAAATAGACGCACGTATACAGGAGTATCTGCAGAATGTGGTACGCAATCTTAGATCTACTTTTCCACTAAACACCAGTGCTGCACAGAGTGAATCTCAACACTTTGTCATGGATAGGAGGAAATGGTCTTTTACTTGTCCACATCGGAGGGACCGAGGGATGGCTGCTGTGCTGAGATGGCGTTGAGTACGGTGTCCCTGCACAGTTGCACTTTTGGTCATATCCCAAAATGAGTTGAAAAAGGACAGATGCTGTTGGAAAGGGGAACAGGTGTGTTGGAAAGGGGAAAAAAATTTGGGTCCGTGGATTTGGTGGTTAAACAACTGTAACATTTGCTGAAGAAACAACATCTGTTACAGTGGGACTGGCAGATTTGGATAAAGTGGTATATAATCTGTGACCGCTATATAACAAAAATTAATAAGAAAAGAAAGAGAAAGGTATATATCACCTTCAGCAGTCAGTGTCCACCGTGCTCCCAGTTGGAAAAGGAGAGGTTGGCAACTTGAAGGTTTGGTGGAGGATACAGAGCTGTGTGGCTATGAAACTAATAGTAGCCTGAACCGAGTTAGACGCCATTCGGATCTGGAGACTGTGAGCCCTGTTAGCGTCACAGGGTCCACATGCCCACCCAGCCCAGGAACTCCCTGTTAACAACACAGGGGCCATTGAGTACGCTGACCGTGTGCGTAGGGGCCACACCTGTGGACAGCAGGCGCATCAGCAGCAGCAGGCCTGTTAATGCCACTGGGCTGCACAAGCAGGACTGTTAGGACAGGAGCTGGTCTTAACCGTTCTGCGTTACCAACTGTGGTGGTGGCCTGCATCCACCACCCTATCCCTGCCTACCTCTGGCCTAAAGCCGCAATGGGTTCAACACATGGAGGTGTGCTCTTTCGGAGCATAATAGAAGACTGCGCACCTCCTTGTTGGCTCCAGCCCCTTTTATAACCTGGGTCCGCCCCAAACCAGGGTGAACCACAATGCACCTCCTGGAGACAAAAGCAGAGTGACACGTCATGAGTGGCATAACTAGCGTCCTATTTGGAAACGCAACTTCAATGATGACCTCATGGCTGCCATGACCCAAACACCTCACCAGTCATCGTCTGACCATCAATAATGCGGTGACAAGTCATAGGTGTGGGCCTCTGCAAGCCATTTGGGAGGACACCTGATGCCCTGTGGTCTATATGGGACCCCCACATCAGGGCCAGGGCCAAAGAGTTCATTACCGGACCTAGTCTCTGATGCAGGAAGTGCCTGAGCATGCTCAGTAGCATGAAATACAGTCTCTGAAAAAAGACTATCAGCTTTAGCATGGTGTCTAGGCACAAAACAGGACTTAGACCCGGCACAGAATGCAAGCACCTGTGCAAAGAGGCTTTTCACACTTAGTGTGGGAGCATGCGCTGTATCCCGAAATGAAGACTTAGCGTCAGGAATGGCACAGTCAGGCTGAGCATACTCACTAGGCGAAACACTGTAATTATGCTGCAGCTGGGGTACATCGGCACACGCATGCGCACTAGCTGCCTCTCCACACTTAGACGTGGAGGGGAAATTTGTCTTGGAGATGCTGTCTATGAACAGAAGGAAAAGCTAAAGGAAGCCTGACTTTCTATCCCTCAGAATTATGAAATGCAGCAATGAATTCCATGAGTTTGCTATAACATTAGCGTAGCTAAATGTGCATGAGGGTGTGATGTAGAGGTGCTAGAAATAGCTTGTCACCAGTGGGGCACTAATGGAATACAACAGCCAGTTCTATGATGCCACAAAATGGCAGTATTTTGTGCTATCATTATAGCTTATTAAAAACAGAGCACGAGGTTGTCATGCAGAGGTGCTGCACATAGATTTGCAGTAGTGTGAATAGACAAAAGTACAATAGCCACGTTTAGGATACAACTAGGTACACTGAGTGTTTGCTACTATAAATGGCTGAGTTTAAAAAAGTTTGAGTGTGCAATGCAGGCAGACGTGCTGCAAATAACGTTCCAATACTGTGAATTGACAAAAGTACAATAGCCACGTTTAGGATACAACTAGGTACAGTGAGTGTTTGCTAGTATAATGGCTGAGTTTAAAAAAGTTTGAGTGTGCAATGCAGGCAGACGTGCTGCAAATATCGTTCCAATACTGTGAATAGACAAAAGTACAATAGCCACGTTTAGGATACAACTAGGTACAGTGAGTGTTTGCTAGTATAATGGCTGAGTTTAAAAAAGTTTGAGTGTGCAATGCAGGCAGACGTGCTGCAAATATCGTTCCAATACTGTGAATAGACAAAAGTACAATAGCCACGTTTAGGATACAACTAGGTACACTGAGTGTTTGCTACTATAAATGGCTGAGTTTAAAAAAGTTTGAGTGTGCAATGCAGGCAGACGTGCTGCAAATAACGTTCCAATACTGTGAATTGACAAAAGTACAATAGCCACGTTTAGGATACAACTAGGTACACTGAGTGTTTGCTACTATAAATGGCTGAGTTTAAAAAAGTTTGAGTGTGCAATGCAGGCAGACGTGCTGCAAATAACGTTCCAATACTGTGAATTGACAAAAGTACAATAGCCACGTTTAGGATACAACTAGGTACAGTGAGTGTTTGCTAGTATAATGGCTGAGTTTAAAAAAGTTTGAGTGTGCAATGCAGGCAGACGTGCTGCAAATATCGTTCCAATACTGTGAATAGACAAAAGTACAATAGCCACGTTTAGGATACAACTAGGTACACTGAGTGTTTGCTACTATAAATGGCTGAGTTTAAAAAAGTTTGAGTGTGCAATGCAGGCAGACGTGCTGCAAATAACGTTCCAATACTGTGAATTGACAAAAGTACAATAGCCACGTTTAGGATACAACTAGGTACACTGAGTGTTTGCTACTATAAATGGCTGAGTTTAAAAAAGTTAGAGTGTGCAATGCAGGCAGACGTGCTGCAAATATCGTTCCAATACTGTGAATAGACAAAAGTACAATAGCCACGTTTAGGATACAACTAGGTACACTGAGTGTTTGCTACTATAAATGGCTGAGTTTAAAAAAGTTTGAGTGTGCAATGCAGGCAGACGTGCTGCAAATAACGTTCCAATACTGTGAATTGACAAAAGTACAATAGCCACGTTTAGGATACAACTAGGTACACTGAGTGTTTGCTACTATAAATGGCTGAGTTTAAAAAAGTTTGAGTGTGCAATGCAGGCAGACGTGCTGCAAATAACGTTCCAATACTGTGAATTGACAAAAGTACAATAGCCACGTTTAGGATACAACTAGGTACACTGAGTGTTTGCTACTATAAATGGCTGAGTTTAAAAAAGTTTGAGTGTGCAATGCAGGCAGACGTGCTGCAAATAACGTTCCAATACTGTGAATTGACAAAAGTACAATAGCCACGTTTAGGATACAACTAGGTACACTGAGTGTTTGCTACTATAAATGGCTGAGTTTAAAAAAGTTAGAGTGTGCAATACAGGCAGACGTGCTGCAAATATCGTTCCAATACTGTGAATAGACAAAAGTACAATAGCCACGTTTAGGATACAACTAGGTACACTGAGTGTTTGCTACTATAAATGGCTGAGTTTAAAAAAGTTTGAGTGTGCAATGCAGGCAGACGTGCTGCAAATAACGTTCCAATACTGTGAATTGACAAAAGTACAATAGCCACGTTTAGGATACAACTAGGTACACTGAGTGTTTGCTACTATAAATGGCTGAGTTTAAAAAAGTTTGAGTGTGCAATGCAGGCAGACGTGCTGCAAATAACGTTCCAATACTGTGAATTGACAAAAGTACAATAGCCACGTTTAGGATACAACTAGGTACACTGAGTGTTTGCTACTATAAATGGCTGAGTTTAAAAAAGTTTGAGTGTGCAATGCAGGCAGACGTGCTGCAAATAACGTTCCAATACTGTGAATTGACAAAAGTACAATAGCCACGTTTAGGATACAACTAGGTACACTGAGTGTTTGCTACTATAAATGGCTGAGTTTAAAAAAGTTAGAGTGTGCAATGCAGGCAGACGTGCTGCAAATAACGTTCCAATACTGTGAATTGACAAAAGTACAATAGCCACGTTTAGGATACAACTAGGTACACTGAGTGTTTGCTACTATAAATGGCTGAGTTTAAAAAAGTTTGAGTGTGCAATGCAGGCAGACGTGCTGCAAATATCGTTCCAATACTGTGAATAGACAAAAGTACAATAGCCACGTTTAGGATACAACTAGGTACACTGAGTGTTTGCTACTATAAATGGCTGAGTTTAAAAAAGTTTGAGTGTGCAATGCAGGCAGACGTGCTGCAAATAACGTTCCAATACTGTGAATTGACAAAAGTACAATAGCCACGTTTAGGATACAACTAGGTACACTGAGTGTTTGCTACTATAAATGGCTGAGTTTAAAAAAGTTTGAGTGTGCAATGCAGGCAGACGTGCTGCAAATATCGTTCCAATACTGTGAATAGACAAAAGTACAATAGCCACGTTTAGGATACAACTAGGTACACTGAGTGTTTGCTACTATAAATGGCTGAGTTTAAAAAAGTTTGAGTGTGCAATGCAGGCAGACGTGCTGCAAATAACGTTCCAATACTGTGAATTGACAAAAGTACAATAGCCACGTTTAGGATACAACTAGGTACACTGAGTGTTTGCTACTATAAATGGCTGAGTTTAAAAAAGTTTGAGTGTGCAATGCAGGCAGACGTGCTGCAAATATCGTTCCAATACTGTGAATAGACAAAAGTACAATAGCCACGTTTAGGATACAACTAGGTACACTGAGTGTTTGCTACTATAAATGGCTGAGTTTAAAAAAGTTTGAGTGTGCAATGCAGGCAGACGTGCTGCAAATAACGTTCCAATACTGTGAATTGACAAAAGTACAATAGCCACGTTTAGGATACAACTAGGTACACTGAGTGTTTGCTACTATAAATGGCTGAGTTTAAAAAAGTTTGAGTGTGCAATGCAGGCAGACGTGCTGCAAATATCGTTCCAATACTGTGAATAGACAAAAGTACAATAGCCACGTTTAGGATACAACTAGGTACACTGAGTGTTTGCTACTATAAATGGCTGAGTTTAAAAAAGTTTGAGTGTGCAATGCAGGCAGACGTGCTGCAAATAACGTTCCAATACTGTGAATTGACAAAAGTACAATAGCCACGTTTAGGATACAACTAGGTACAGTGAGTGTTTGCTAGTATAATGGCTTAGTTAAAATGAGTTTGAGTGTGCAATGCAGGCAGACGCGCTATGCAAATGTCTTTGCACTAGTGGGACTATAGCAAAGTCCAATAGCCACGTATAGGATGCCACTAGGTACACTGAGTGTTTGCTAGTATAATGGCTTGGTTTTAATGAGTTGGAGTGTGCAATGCAGGCAGACGCGCTCTGCAAATGTCTTTGCACTAGTGGGACTATAGCAAAGTCCAATAGCCACGTATAGGATGCCACTAGGTACACTGAGTGTTTGCTAGTATAATGGCTTAGTTAAAATGAGTTTGAGTGTGCAATGCAGGCAGACGCGCTATGCAAATGTCTTTGCACTAGTGGGACTATAGCAAAGTCCAATAGCCACGTATAGGATGCCACTAGGTACACTGAGTGTTTGCTAGTCTAATGGCTTGGTTAGAATGAGTTGTAGTGTGCAATGCAGGCAGATGTGCTCTGCTAATGTCTTTGCACTAGTGGGACTATAGCAAAGTCCAATAGCCACGTATAGGATGCCACTAGGTACACTGAGTGTTTGCTAGTATAATGGCTTAGTTAAAATGAGTTTGAGTGTGCAATGCCGGCAGACGCGCTATGCAAATGTCTTTGCACTAGTGGGACTATAGCAAAGTCCAATAGCCACGTATAGGATGCCACTAGGTACACTGAGTGTTTGCTAGTATAATGGCTTGGTTTTAATGAGTTGGAGTGTGCAATGCAGGCAGACGCGCTCTGCAAATGTCTTTGCACTAGTGGGACTATAGCAAAGTCCAATAGCCACGTATAGGATGCCACTAGGTACACTGAGTGTTTGCTAGTATAATGGCTTGGTTAGAATGAGTTGTAGTGTGCAACGCAGGCAGACGCGCTCTGCAAATGTCTTTGCACTAGTGGGACTATAGCAAAGTCCAATAGCCACGTATAGGATGCCACTAGGTACACTGAGTGTTTGCTAGTATAATGGCTTGTTTAGAATGAGTTGTAGTGTGCAATGCAGGCAGACGCGCTCTGCAAATGTCTTTGCACTAGTGGGACTATAGCAAAGTCCAATAGCCACGTATAGGATGCCACTAGGTACACTGAGTGTTTGCTAGTATAATGGCTTAGTTATCAGTTGGAGTGTGCAGAGGACAAGAGGGTACAGTGGCAGGATTGTGGTGCTCTGGGTAGAGGAATGGAAGCCTGCCTTTCTATTCCCTCCTAATGGTGAAATGCAGGTAGGAAATCCCTGACCTGGGCTACACAGACGCTGTTGCTGTTTGCAGGACCTGTCACCTATGGCTCTCTGACCCTGCCGGTTGGAGCCCTTAAAAGGACTGCTATAAAGTGCTCTCCCTAAGCTGTCTAACGCTGTGTATGCAGCGCATACAGCTGTATCGGCTATAGGACTCAGGAAGACGGAGCTGCGACAGTGATGTCTGACACCAAAGACGCAGAAGGCAGATAATGGCGTCCGTGAAGAAAATGTCCGGTTTTATAATGCAGGGACATGTGACATGCAGATCCTATCACACATGCCGTTGCTTCTCTGGCTCAAAGTCCACTTAGCTGTGTGTGTGTCTGGGATTGGCTGACATGCTGGCCCGCCCCACAAGACGCGCGCACTTAGGGAAGGAAGACAAGAAAAAAAAAAAAAAAAAATGGCGATCGCCATTATAGAAACAGCAGTGATCTGAAGGCGCTGTTCACGCACACTATACACTGAAATGTCATAATAGTTTGATTCACAGAGTGACTTACACTATTACAGCAGAAACCAAGCTATGATTTAGCTGTGTTTTGGCTGCTAGAACCGTTCTCGAACGTTTCTAGAACTACCGAGCTTTTGCAAAAAGCTCGAGTTCTAGTTCGATCTAGAACATGCCCCAAAATCACTCGAGCCGCGAACTGGAGAACCACGAACCACGAACCGCGCTCAACTCTAGTAACAACATGTTCTCTTATTGAAGATATGTGCTTGCTGACT
Source organism: Anomaloglossus baeobatrachus (assembly GCF_048569485.1). NCBI lineage: Eukaryota > Metazoa > Chordata > Amphibia > Anura > Aromobatidae > Anomaloglossus > Anomaloglossus baeobatrachus. The sequence goes on along the minus strand of NC_134357.1, from coordinate 63,561,287 downwards.
AGAGATGAGCGAACCGGTCCCGGTTCGGCTCGAGGCGGTTCGCCGAACGGGGGGTCTGGCTCGAGTTCGGCTCGTCGAACGTTCGACGAACCGAACTCGAGCCCATAGGAAACAATGGCAGGCAATCACAAACACAGTAAAACACCTAGAAAACACCCTGAAAGGTGTCCAAAAGGTGACAAACAACTCACAACATAACACAAACACATGGGAAAGTGACAAGGACATATACTCATGTGAAAACAAAACAGCTGGACAAGGAAAAAGAGGGAGACACACAGATATATGAGTATATGCAAAGAAACATCGATTCCATTATTGTGCAACTTGAGCCCTGCTCATTTTAGGCTTCCAATCTGGATAAATTGCCTGAGCTCGCCACGTACGCCTTGAGGATCTTGTCGTGTCCTGCAGCCAGCGTTCTCTCGGAACCTGTCTTCAGTGCTGCTGGGGGTCTGCTGGCAGATAAGCACACGTGTCTGTCCACTGACAATGTGGACCTGGCTCTCAGAGGACTTTTCTTCCCCTGGGTCAGCCAGGGGAGGCGAAAGGCACGCGTATTTTTGAGAGTGCTTCATGCAAAGCATCTTTTTCTTTGTCAAAAGGGGGGCTCAACCGATGACAGTCAAGTGGGGTGTGTGTGGCCCAGTTAGTGGCAACGAGGGAGACTGTGGTTGGAGTCCCCTCGCTGTGTCTCTAAAAGAACCAAGATGAACAAGTCATGGCTCTCAGAGGACTTTTCTTCCCCTGGGTCAGCCAGGGGACGGGAAAGGCACGCGTATTTTTGAGAGTGCTTCATGCAAAGCATCTTTTTCTTTTTCAAAAGGGTGCTCAATCGATGCCAGTCAAGTGGGGTGTGTGTGGCCCAGTTAGTGGCAACGAGGGAGACTGTGGTTGGAGTCCCCTCGCTGTGTCTCTAAAAGAACCAAGATGAACAAGTCATGGCTCTCAGAGGACTTTTCTTCCCCTGGGTCAGCCAGGGGACGGGAAAGGCACGCGTATTTTTGAGAGTGCTTCATGCAAAGCATCTTTTTCTTTGTCAAAAGGGTGCTCAACCGATGCCAGTCAAGTGGGGTGTGTGTGGCCCAGTTAGTGGCAACGAGGGAGACTGTGGTTGGAGTCCCCTCGCTGTGTCTCTAAAAGAACCAAGATGAACAAGTCATGGCTCTCAGAGGACTTTTCTTCCCCTGGGTCAGCCAGGGGACGGGAAAGGCACGCGTATTTTTGAGAGTGCTTCATGCAAAGCATCTTTTTCTTTTTCAAAAGGGGGCTCAACCGATGCCAGTCAAGTGGGGTGTGTGTGGCCCAGTTAGTGGCAACGAGGGAGACTGTGGTTGGAGTCCCCTCGCTGTGTCTCTAAAAGAACCAAGATGAACAAGTCATGGCTCTCAGAGGACTTTTCTTCCCCTGGGTCAGCCAGGGGACGGGAAAGGCACGCGTATTTTTGAGAGTGCTTCATGCAAAGCATCTTTTTCTTTGTCAAAAGGGGGGGTCAACCGATGCCAGTCAAGTGGGGTGTGTGTGGCCCAGTTAGTGGCAACGAGGGAGACTGTGGTTGGAGTCCCCTCGCTGTGTCTCTAAAAGAACCAAGATGAACAAGTCATGGCTCTCAGAGGACTTTTCTTCCCCTGGGTCAGCCAGGGGACGGGAAAGGCACGCGTATTTTTGAGAGTGCTTCATGCAAAGCATCTTTTTCTTTTTCAAAAGGGTGCTCAACCGATGCCAGTCAAGTGGGGTGTGTGTGGCCCAGTTAGTGGCAACGAGTTAGACTGTGGTTGGAGTCCCCTCGCTGTGTCTCTAAAAGAACCAAGATGAACAAGTCATGGCTCTCAGAGGACTTTTCTTCCCCTGGGTCAGCCAGGGGACGGGAAAGGCACGCGTATTTTTGAGAGTGCTTCATGCAAAGCATCTTTTTCTTTTTCAAAAGGGGGCTCAACCGATGCCAGTCAAGTGGGGTGTGTGTGGCCCAGTTAGTGGCAACGAGGGAGACTGTGGTTGGAGTCCCCTCGCTGTGTCTCTAAAAGAACCAAGATGAACAAGTCATGGCTCTCAGAGGACTTTTCTTCCCCTGGGTCAGCCAGGGGACGGGAAAGGCACGCGTATTTTTGAGAGTGCTTCATGCAAAGCATCTTTTTCTTTGTCAAAAGGGGGGCTCAACCGATGCCAGTCAAGTGGGGTGTGTGTGGCCCAGTTAGTGGCAACGAGGGAGACTGTGGTTGGAGTCCCCTCGCTGTGTCTCTAAAAGAACCAAGATGAACAAGTCATGGCTCTCAGAGGACTTTTCTTCCCCTGGGTCAGCCAGGGGACGGGAAAGGCACGCGTATTTTTGAGAGTGCTTCATGCAAAGCATCTTTTTCTTTTTCAAAAGGGTGCTCAACCGATGCCAGTCAAGTGGGGTGTGTGTGGCCCAGTTAGTGGCAACGAGGGAGACTGTGGTTGGAGTCCCCTCGCTGTGTCTCTAAAAGAACCAAGATGAACAAGTCATGGCTCTCAGAGGACTTTTCTTCCCCTGGGTCAGCCAGGGGACGGGAAAGGCACGCGTATTTTTGAGAGTGCTTCATGCAAAGCATCTTTTTCTTTTTCAAAAGGGGGCTCAACCGATGCCAGTCAAGTGGGGTGTGTGTGGCCCAGTTAGTGGCAACGAGGGAGACTGTGGTTGGAGTCCCCTCGCTGTGTCTCTAAAAGAACCAAGATGAACAAGTCATGGCTCTCAGAGGACTTTTCTTCCCCTGGGTCAGCCAGGGGACGGGAAAGGCACGCGTATTTTTGAGAGTGCTTCATGCAAAGCATCTTTTTCTTTGTCAAAAGGGGGCTCAACCGATGCCAGTCAAGTGGGGTGTGTGTGGCCCAGTTAGTGGCAACGAGGGAGACTGTGGTTGGAGTCCCCTCGCTGTGTCTCTAAAAGAACCAAGATGAACAAGTCATGGCTCTCAGAGGACTTTTCTTCCCCTGGGTCAGCCAGGGGACGGGAAAGGCACGCGTATTTTTGAGAGTGCTTCATGCAAAGCATCTTTTTCTTTTTCAAAAGGGGGCTCAACCGATGCCAGTCAAGTGGGGTGTGTGTGGCCCAGTTAGTGGCAACGAGGGAGACTGTGGTTGGAGTCCCCTCGCTGTGTCTCTAAAAGAACCAAGATGAACAAGTCATGGCTCTCAGAGGACTTTTCTTCCCCTGGGTCAGCCAGGGGACGGGAAAGGCACGCGTATTTTTGAGAGTGCTTCATGCAAAGCATCTTTTTCTTTGTCAAAAGGGGGGGTCAACCGATGCCAGTCAAGTGGGGTGTGTGTGGCCCAGTTAGTGGCAACGAGGGAGACTGTGGTTGGAGTCCCCTCGCTGTGTCTCTAAAAGAACCAAGATGAACAAGTCATGGCTCTCAGAGGACTTTTCTTCCCCTGGGTCAGCCAGGGGACGGGAAAGGCACGCGTATTTTTGAGAGTGCTTCATGCAAAGCATCTTTTTCTTTTTCAAAAGGGGGCTCAACCGATGCCAGTCAAGTGGGGTGTGTGTGGCCCAGTTAGTGGCAACGAGGGAGACTGTGGTTGGAGTCCCCTCGCTGTGTCTCTAAAAGAACCAAGATGAACAAGTCATGGCTCTCAGAGGACTTTTCTTCCCCTGGGTCAGCCAGGGGACGGGAAAGGCACGCGTATTTTTGAGAGTGCTTCATGCAAAGCATCTTTTTCTTTGTCAAAAGGGGGGCTCAACCGATGCCAGTCAAGTGGGGTGTGTGTGGCCCAGTTAGTGGCAACGAGGGAGACTGTGGTTGGAGTCCCCTCGCTGTGTTTTACATGCTTTTAGAAGGGCATGAAATGGCTTGGAGGTTGACTTTCATCATATGCAAACTGTTGGCTACCAAAATGCTGCCTTTCCAACAACTGTGGTTATAGGCAATGAGGAACATACTGATGAAGATGAGACGCAGATACCCGATTGGGATGACAACTTAAATATTCGGTCAGGGCAAGAAGAAACTCGGTCTGAGGGGTAGGGGAGTGCAAACACAACAATTGATGATTAAGTTCTAGATCACACCTACTGTCAACCCACAGTCAGACACTCGAGGAGGTCAACAGAGGCGGTGGAGGAGGATGCAACCGACGTCGAAGTAACCTGGCGCCTTCCTGGACACAGTCGGAGCACTGGTAGCACGTCTACAACTGCATCCTCAGCCACCACTCTGCCTCTGAGCATTATTCGGGGTGGATCAACAGGTCGCATGGCCTCTAAGCCTTGCCTAGCCAGGTCCTTTTTTGACATAGAAAAAGATCGCCCAAATTATGTGATCTGTAAAATTTGTCATGGTTCTCTTAGTAGAGGTCAAAACCTCAGCAGTTTGACAACTTCTTCCATGAATCGTCACATGAATAAATATCATATGGCCCGATGGGAAGCTCACCGTGCTGCAATGCGGCCTAGCGGAGCGAACCATCCACCGCCTGCCCCTTCCAGTGCATCCGCGCGCTCGTCATCTTCTAGGACTGTGGGGACAGCTGTCACACCTGTTTTTCCACCCACAACTTCCACCACTGTAACCGCAACAGGCAGTTTGCTTGGTAGGTCGTCAGTTGGTTTGGAAGGGGAAACAAGTGAGTGTGTACAGCTCTCTCAGACATCGATAGCACCAACTTTGGATGAAGGCAACATCATGTCTCCGCCTGCACTTTCCTCACAAAGCTGCATTTTTCCAGGGACACCCGACTCAACACCGTCTACACACAGCAGCCAGATCTCTGTCCCTCAGATGTGGTCAAATAAAAGGCCACTTCCTGCGACCCATGACAAAGCGAAGAGGTTGACTCTATCCCTCTGTAAGCTGTTGACTACAGAAATGCTGCCTTTCCGCCTAGTGGACACACAGGATTTTAGAGACCTTATGTCTGTCGCTGTGCCCCAGTACCAGATGCCTAGTCGCCACTACTTCTCTAAGAAAGGTGTGCCCGCGCTACACCAGCATGTCGCACACAACATCACCGCTTCCTTGAGAAACTCTGTGTGTGAACGGGTGCATTTCACCACCGATACTTGGACCAGTAAGCATGGACAGGGACGTTACATGTCGCTGACTGGCCACTGGGTAACTATGGTGATAGATGGTGAAGGGTCTGCTGCACAAGTCTTGCCGTCCCCACGACTTGTGTGTCAATCCTCTGTCTGTCCAAGTTCCGCCACTGCTTCTGCATCCTCCACCTCATCTGGGTCCTCCACCTCCGCCCCAAGCCTGCCTGGTCAGGCCACCAGCGTTCTCACTGCGCAGAAGGAATCACGCACCCCTCATTACTATGCTGGTAGCAGAGCGCAACGGCATCAGGCGGTCTTTAGCTTGACATGTCTTTGAAATAGGAGTCACACAGCGACTGAGTTGTGGGCAGCTCTGGAGACTGATTTTGATAAATGGTTGTCTCCACTCAACCTGCAGCCTGGTAAGGCCGTGTGCGACAATGCTGCAAACCTGGGTGCGGCCCTTCGCCTGGGCAAGGTGACACACGTGCCTTGTATGGCTCACGTGTTTAACCTTGTTGTCCAGCAATTTTTAACACACTATCCCGGCCTAGATGGCCTTCTGACCAGGGCACGGAAACTGTCTGCAGTGCTCACTTCCGCCGTTCAACCGCCGCACCTGAGCGACTTGCATCGCTACAGAAGTCTTTCGGCCTGCCGGTTCATCGCCTGAAATGCGATGTGGCGACACGCTGGAATTCAACTCTCCACATGTTACAGCGACTGTGGCAGCACCGGCGAGCCCTGGTGCAATACGTCATGATGTATAGCCTGGGCCAACGAGATGCAGAAGTGGGGCAGATCACCCTGATGGAGTGATCTCAGATCAAGGACCTATGCACCCTTCTGCACAGTTTCGACATGGCGACGAATATGTTTAGCGCTGACAATGCCATTATCAGCATGACGATTACAGTCATTTACATGCTGGAGCACACGCTAAACACTATTCGTAGTCAGGGGGTGGGACAACAGGAAGGGGAGGAACTACAGGAGGATTCATATGCGCAAGACACAACAACATCACCAAGGTCCAGACGTTCATCATCACCAACGCGGCAGGCATGGGACCATGGGGGACAGGGATCAACAAGGGCGCATGGTAGCAGGTGAGATGTTGAGGAAGGTGCAGGAGGACATGAAGATATGGAGGACGAACTGTCCATGGACATGGAAGACTCAGCAGATGAGGGGGACCTTGGTCAAATTTCAGTTGAAAGAGGTTGGGGGGAGATGACAGAGGAAGAAAGAACGGTTAGCACCTCTATGCCACAAACACAGCGTGGACTTGGTGCGCATGGCTGCGCAAGACACATGAGTGCCTTCTTGTTGCACTACCTCCAACATGACCCTCGTATTGTCAAAATTAGAAGTGATGATGACTACTGGCTTGCCACACTATTAGATCCCCGGGACAAGTCCAAATTTTGTGACATAATTCCACCCATAGAAAGGGACGCACGTATGCAGGAGTATCAGCAGAAGCTGTTACTCGATCTTAGCTCGGCTTTTCCACCAAACAACCGTGCAGGTGAAGGGAGTGATTCTCCCAGTTGTAACTTGACAAACATGGGACGGCCTCGTCATCTTCAACAGTCTACCCGTACCAGTAGGACCGTATCTGGTGCTGGTAACAGCAATTTTATGGAATCTTTTCATAATTTTTTTAGACCCTCCTTTGCAAGGCCACCAGAGACAACAAGTCTGACACATAGTCAACGGATGGAGAGGATGATACAGGAGTATCTCCAAATGAACATCGATGCAATGACTTTGCAAATGGAGCCTTGCTCCTTTTGTGCTTCAAATCTAGAAAAATGTCAAGAGCTCTCCAGTTACGCCTCGAAGATTTTGTCGTGTCCAGCTGCCAGCGTTGTCTCTGAACGTGTCTTCAGTGCTGCTGGGTGTGTGCTGACAGATAAGCGCACGCGTCTGTCCAGTGACAATGTGGACAGACTGACGTTCATCAAAATGAACAAGTCATGGATCCAGAAGGAATTTACTACCCCTGTGTCATCCTGGGGAGAGTAAATGCTTGTGGATTTGGAATGTGCTTGATGCAAATCAAAACATCCTGTTTGCAACTAGGGCACAAGTGCTGCCACTGATAAGGTGTCTGTGTGGGGCCCAATTTTTGGAAAAAAAGGGAGACTCCGCTTGGAGTAACCCTTGCTTGCTGTGTTTTTTAAAAATGATACAAGATGAACAGATCTGAAGGCAAGATGAAGCCAACATCATGTCTCCGCCTGCACTTTTCTCACAAACCTGCATTTTTCCAGGGACACCCTACTCAACACCGTCTACAGACAGCAGCCAGATCTCTGTCCCTCAGATGTGGTCAAATAAAAGGCCACTTACTGCGACCCATGACAAAGCTAAGTGGTTGACTCTATCCCTCTGTAAGCTGTTGGCTACCGAAATGCTGCCTTTACGCGTAGTGGACACACAGGATTTTACAGACCTTATGTCTGTCGCTGTGCCCCAGTACCAGATGCCCAATCACCACTGCTTCTCCAAGAAAAGCATGCCCGCGCTACACCGGCATGTCGCACACAACATCACCACTTCCTTGAGAAAATCTGTGTGCGACAGGGTGCATTTCAACACAGATACTTGGACCAGTAAGCATAGACAGGGTCATTACATGTCACTGACTGGGCACTGGCAAACTATGGTGAGAGATGGAGAAGGGTCTGCTGTACAAGTCTTGCCGTCCCCACGAGTTGTTTCAATCCTTGTTCTGTATGTAGAAGTTAATACACTGCTTCTGCCTCTTCAACCTCGTGTGGGTCCTCTACCTTTGCGCAAACCCTGTGTGGTCAGGCCACCCTTCCTTGCAACTGCGCACAAGGACTACCACACACCTCCTTACTATGCTGGCAGCAGAGCTCAATGCCATCAGGCGGTCAAAGTTTTACTTTGAAATGTATGGGAAATGTGAGTCACACCGCTATTACAGAGAATAGTAGTCAGGCAGGGTCAAAACATTAATTGAGGAACAGGAACAGAATGGGACGGCCAGGACTTAATCAGAAAACAAGCAGAGGTGAAATGCGTATCGGCCAACAAGGTACATAAACAGCAAGCAGGAAAAGTAGTCAGGTAACAAGCACACAAAATCATAAAACTGAACTGGGGGTAAAATTAACCAGAGGTTCATAGCTATGTCTGGCAGTGGTCTGCAGACAGGATGGGCATAAAAAAGGGTGTGGTGTCTTCCCATTGGTTGTAGCTGAATGATGGTATTTCATCTGTGAGATACCCACCAGCTACATTCAGCCAGAGATTCTGCATCTGTCAAGGTAATGCAGCCCAGTGGGTGAGCATAACCTGCGTCCACCTGCGCCGCTGGCATCGACTACTCTCCCATCATCAGCACTATTCATGAAAGGAACACGTTGTCACCTGGCGACCGGAGTACAAATTGACGGAGCGGACTCCGTTGGTGACTTAACAGCCGTGTGCGGCAATGATGCAAACCTGGCTGCGGGCCATCCTCAGGGCAATGTGACACACGTGCCTTTTATGGCTCCCGTGTTGATCCGAATTCTCCAGCAATTTTTAAAACACCATCACGGCCTACATGTCCTTGTGCAGCGGGCACGCTCGCTATGTGCTCACTTCCATCGTGCGCACACAGCAGCTCAACAACTTTCATCACTCCGGAAGTCTTAGGGTCTGGCAGTTAAACGCCGTAAATGCGATGTTCCGACACGCAGGAATTGGAATCTGCACATGTTGCAGCGTGTGTGGCAGCACCGCAGAGCCCTGCTGAAATACGGTAAGACATATAGCCTGGGATAAGTTGATCCAGAGGTGGTGCAGATCACGCTGCTGGAGTGGTGTCAGATCAAGGACCTATGCACCCTGCTACACAGTTTTGAAATGTCGACGAAGATGTTTAGCACTGGCAATGTCATTCTCAGCGTGACAATTCTGGTCATCTACATGATGGAGCACACTGTAATTATTATTCGGAGTCAGGTGTTGGGACAAGAGGAAGGGGAGGAAGTACAGGAGGAGTCATATGCGGAAGGGATAACAAGATCTACGAGGTCCAGATGGTCAGCGGCACCTATGCGGCAGTCATGGTGAGGGAGAGGGATTAACAAGGGCGCATAGTATCAGCAAAAAGTGTTGATGAAAGTGCAGGAGCCCATGAAGAAATGGAGGACGAACTGGCGATGGGCATGGAAGACTCAGCAGATGAGTGAGAGCTTGCTCACATTTCGGTTGTGCGAGGTTGTGGGTAGAGGGCAGAGGAAGGATGCACGATTCTCACCTCTCTGCCACCAACACACCAAGGACTTGGTCCTCCTGGATGCACAAGACACATGAGCGCCTTCTTGCTGCACTACCTACATGACCCTCGGATTGTATGAATTTGAAGTAATCCTGAATACTGGGTTGCCACACTGTTAGATCCCCGGTACAAGACAAAATTTGGCGAACTAATTCCTGCCATAGAAATAGACGCACGTATACAGGAGTATCTGCAGAATGTGGTACGCAATCTTAGATCTACTTTTCCACTAAACACCAGTGCTGCACAGAGTGAATCTCAACACTTTGTCATGGATAGGAGGAAATGGTCTTTTACTTGTCCACATCGGAGGGACCGAGGGATGGCTGCTGTGCTGAGATGGCGTTGAGTACGGTGTCCCTGCACAGTTGCACTTTTGGTCATATCCCAAAATGAGTTGAAAAAGGACAGATGCTGTTGGAAAGGGGAAAAAAATTTGGGTCCGTGGATTTGGTGGTTAAACAACTGTAACATTTGCTGAAGAAACAACATCTGTTACAGTGGGACTGGCAGATTTGGATAAAGTGGTATATAATCTGTGACCGCTATATAACAAAAATTAATAAGAAAAGAAAGAGAAAGGTATATATCACCTTCAGCAGTCAGTGTCCACCGTGCTCCCAGTTGGAAAAGGAGAGGTTGGCAACTTGAAGGTTTGGTGGAGGATACAGAGCTGTGTGGCTATGAAACTAATAGTAGCCTGAACCGAGTTAGACGCCATTCGGATCTGGAGACTGTGAGCCCTGTTAGCGTCACAGGGTCCACATGCCCACCCAGCCCAGGAACTCCCTGTTAACAACACAGGGGCCATTGAGTACGCTGACCGTGTGCGTAGGGGCCACACCTGTGGACAGCAGGCGCATCAGCAGCAGCAGGCCTGTTAATGCCACTGGGCTGCACAAGCAGGACTGTTAGGACAGGAGCTGGTCTTAACCGTTCTGCGTTACCAACTGTGGTGGTGGCCTGCATCCACCACCCTATCCCTGCCTACCTCTGGCCTAAAGCCGCAATGGGTTCAACACATGGAGGTGTGCTCTTTCGGAGCATAATAGAAGACTGCGCACCTCCTTGTTGGCTCCAGCCCCTTTTATAACCTGGGTCCGCCCCAAACCAGGGTGAACCACAATGCACCTCCTGGAGACAAAAGCAGAGTGACACGTCATGAGTGGCATAACTAGCGTCCTATTTGGAAACGCAACTTCAATGATGACCTCATGGCTGCCATGACCCAAACACCTCACCAGTCATCGTCTGACCATCAATAATGCGGTGACAAGTCATAGGTGTGGGCCTCTGCAAGCCATTTGGGAGGACACCTGATGCCCTGTGGTCTATATGGGACCCCCACATCAGGGCCAGGGCCAAAGAGTTCATTACCGGACCTAGTCTCTGATGCAGGAAGTGCCTGAGCATGCTCAGTAGCATGAAATACAGTCTCTGAAAAAAGACTATCAGCTTTAGCATGGTGTCTAGGCACAAAACAGGACTTAGACCCGGCACAGAATGCAAGCACCTGTGCAAAGAGGCTTTTCACACTTAGTGTGGGAGCATGCGCTGTATCCCGAAATGAAGACTTAGCGTCAGGAATGGCACAGTCAGGCTGAGCATACTCACTAGGCGAAACACTGTAATTATGCTGCAGCTGGGGTACATCGGCACACGCATGCGCACTAGCTGCCTCTCCACACTTAGACGTGGAGGGGAAATTTGTCTTGGAGATGCTGTCTATGAACAGAAGGAAAAGCTAAAGGAAGCCTGACTTTCTATCCCTCAGAATTATGAAATGCAGCAATGAATTCCATGAGTTTGCTATAACATTAGCGTAGCTAAATGTGCATGAGGGTGTGATGTAGAGGTGCTAGAAATAGCTTGTCACCAGTGGGGCACTAATGGAATACAACAGCCAGTTCTATGATGCCACAAAATGGCAGTATTTTGTGCTATCATTATAGCTTATTAAAAACAGAGCACGAGGTTGTCATGCAGAGGTGCTGCACATAGATTTGCAGTAGTGTGAATAGACAAAAGTACAATAGCCACGTTTAGGATACAACTAGGTACACTGAGTGTTTGCTACTATAAATGGCTGAGTTTAAAAAAGTTTGAGTGTGCAATGCAGGCAGACGTGCTGCAAATAACGTTCCAATACTGTGAATTGACAAAAGTACAATAGCCACGTTTAGGATACAACTAGGTACAGTGAGTGTTTGCTAGTATAATGGCTGAGTTTAAAAAAGTTTGAGTGTGCAATGCAGGCAGACGTGCTGCAAATATCGTTCCAATACTGTGAATAGACAAAAGTACAATAGCCACGTTTAGGATACAACTAGGTACACTGAGTGTTTGCTACTATAAATGGCTGAGTTTAAAAAAGTTTGAGTGTGCAATGCAGGCAGACGTGCTGCAAATAACGTTCCAATACTGTGAATTGACAAAAGTACAATAGCCACGTTTAGGATACAACTAGGTACACTGAGTGTTTGCTACTATAAATGGCTGAGTTTAAAAAAGTTTGAGTGTGCAATGCAGGCAGACGTGCTGCAAATAACGTTCCAATACTGTGAATTGACAAAAGTACAATAGCCACGTTTAGGATACAACTAGGTACAGTGAGTGTTTGCTAGTATAATGGCTGAGTTTAAAAAAGTTTGAGTGTGCAATGCAGGCAGACGTGCTGCAAATATCGTTCCAATACTGTGAATAGACAAAAGTACAATAGCCACGTTTAGGATACAACTAGGTACACTGAGTGTTTGCTACTATAAATGGCTGAGTTTAAAAAAGTTTGAGTGTGCAATGCAGGCAGACGTGCTGCAAATAACGTTCCAATACTGTGAATTGACAAAAGTACAATAGCCACGTTTAGGATACAACTAGGTACACTGAGTGTTTGCTACTATAAATGGCTGAGTTTAAAAAAGTTAGAGTGTGCAATGCAGGCAGACGTGCTGCAAATATCGTTCCAATACTGTGAATAGACAAAAGTACAATAGCCACGTTTAGGATACAACTAGGTACACTGAGTGTTTGCTACTATAAATGGCTGAGTTTAAAAAAGTTTGAGTGTGCAATGCAGGCAGACGTGCTGCAAATAACGTTCCAATACTGTGAATTGACAAAAGTACAATAGCCACGTTTAGGATACAACTAGGTACACTGAGTGTTTGCTACTATAAATGGCTGAGTTTAAAAAAGTTTGAGTGTGCAATGCAGGCAGACGTGCTGCAAATAACGTTCCAATACTGTGAATTGACAAAAGTACAATAGCCACGTTTAGGATACAACTAGGTACACTGAGTGTTTGCTACTATAAATGGCTGAGTTTAAAAAAGTTTGAGTGTGCAATGCAGGCAGACGTGCTGCAAATAACGTTCCAATACTGTGAATTGACAAAAGTACAATAGCCACGTTTAGGATACAACTAGGTACACTGAGTGTTTGCTACTATAAATGGCTGAGTTTAAAAAAGTTAGAGTGTGCAATACAGGCAGACGTGCTGCAAATATCGTTCCAATACTGTGAATAGACAAAAGTACAATAGCCACGTTTAGGATACAACTAGGTACACTGAGTGTTTGCTACTATAAATGGCTGAGTTTAAAAAAGTTTGAGTGTGCAATGCAGGCAGACGTGCTGCAAATAACGTTCCAATACTGTGAATTGACAAAAGTACAATAGCCACGTTTAGGATACAACTAGGTACACTGAGTGTTTGCTACTATAAATGGCTGAGTTTAAAAAAGTTTGAGTGTGCAATGCAGGCAGACGTGCTGCAAATAACGTTCCAATACTGTGAATTGACAAAAGTACAATAGCCACGTTTAGGATACAACTAGGTACACTGAGTGTTTGCTACTATAAATGGCTGAGTTTAAAAAAGTTTGAGTGTGCAATGCAGGCAGACGTGCTGCAAATAACGTTCCAATACTGTGAATTGACAAAAGTACAATAGCCACGTTTAGGATACAACTAGGTACACTGAGTGTTTGCTACTATAAATGGCTGAGTTTAAAAAAGTTAGAGTGTGCAATGCAGGCAGACGTGCTGCAAATATCGTTCCAATACTGTGAATAGACAAAAGTACAATAGCCACGTTTAGGATACAACTAGGTACACTGAGTGTTTGCTACTATAAATGGCTGAGTTTAAAAAAGTTTGAGTGTGCAATGCAGGCAGACGTGCTGCAAATAACGTTCCAATACTGTGAATTGACAAAAGTACAATAGCCACGTTTAGGATACAACTAGGTACACTGAGTGTTTGCTACTATAAATGGCTGAGTTTAAAAAAGTTTGAGTGTGCAATGCAGGCAGACGTGCTGCAAATATCGTTCCAATACTGTGAATAGACAAAAGTACAATAGCCACGTTTAGGATACAACTAGGTACACTGAGTGTTTGCTACTATAAATGGCTGAGTTTAAAAAAGTTTGAGTGTGCAATGCAGGCAGACGTGCTGCAAATAACGTTCCAATACTGTGAATTGACAAAAGTACAATAGCCACGTTTAGGATACAACTAGGTACACTGAGTGTTTGCTACTATAAATGGCTGAGTTTAAAAAAGTTTGAGTGTGCAATGCAGGCAGACGTGCTGCAAATAACGTTCCAATACTGTGAATTGACAAAAGTACAATAGCCACGTTTAGGATACAACTAGGTACACTGAGTGTTTGCTACTATAAATGGCTGAGTTTAAAAAAGTTTGAGTGTGCAATGCAGGCAGACGTGCTGCAAATATCGTTCCAATACTGTGAATAGACAAAAGTACAATAGCCACGTTTAGGATACAACTAGGTACACTGAGTGTTTGCTACTATAAATGGCTGAGTTTAAAAAAGTTTGAGTGTGCAATGCAGGCAGACGTGCTGCAAATAACGTTCCAATACTGTGAATTGACAAAAGTACAATAGCCACGTTTAGGATACAACTAGGTACACTGAGTGTTTGCTACTATAAATGGCTGAGTTTAAAAAAGTTTGAGTGTGCAATGCAGGCAGACGTGCTGCAAATATCGTTCCAATACTGTGAATAGACAAAAGTACAATAGCCACGTTTAGGATACAACTAGGTACACTGAGTGTTTGCTACTATAAATGGCTGAGTTTAAAAAAGTTTGAGTGTGCAATGCAGGCAGACGTGCTGCAAATAACGTTCCAATACTGTGAATTGACAAAAGTACAATAGCCACGTTTAGGATACAACTAGGTACAGTGAGTGTTTGCTAGTATAATGGCTTAGTTAAAATGAGTTTGAGTGTGCAATGCAGGCAGACGCGCTATGCAAATGTCTTTGCACTAGTGGGACTATAGCAAAGTCCAATAGCCACGTATAGGATGCCACTAGGTACACTGAGTGTTTGCTAGTATAATGGCTTGGTTTTAATGAGTTGGAGTGTGCAATGCAGGCAGACGCGCTCTGCAAATGTCTTTGCACTAGTGGGACTATAGCAAAGTCCAATAGCCACGTATAGGATGCCACTAGGTACACTGAGTGTTTGCTAGTATAATGGCTTGGTTAGAATGAGTTGTAGTGTGCAATGCAGGCAGATGTGCTCTGCTAATGTCTTTGCACTAGTGGGACTATAGCAAAGTCCAATAGCCACGTATAGGATGCCACTAGGTACACTGAGTGTTTGCTAGTATAATGGCTTAGTTAAAATGAGTTTGAGTGTGCAATGCAGGCAGACGCGCTATGCAAATGTCTTTGCACTAGTGGGACTATAGCAAAGTCCAATAGCCACGTATAGGATGCCACTAGGTACACTGAGTGTTTGCTAGTCTAATGGCTTGGTTAGAATGAGTTGTAGTGTGCAATGCAGGCAGATGTGCTCTGCTAATGTCTTTGCACTAGTGGGACTATAGCAAAGTCCAATAGCCACGTATAGGATGCCACTAGGTACACTGAGTGTTTGCTAGTATAATGGCTTAGTTAAAATGAGTTTGAGTGTGCAATGCCGGCAGACGCGCTATGCAAATGTCTTTGCACTAGTGGGACTATAGCAAAGTCCAATAGCCACGTATAGGATGCCACTAGGTACACTGAGTGTTTGCTAGTATAATGGCTTGGTTTTAATGAGTTGGAGTGTGCAATGCAGGCAGACGCGCTCTGCAAATGTCTTTGCACTAGTGGGACTATAGCAAAGTCCAATAGCCACGTATAGGATGCCACTAGGTACACTGAGTGTTTGCTAGTATAATGGCTTGGTTAGAATGAGTTGTAGTGTGCAACGCAGGCAGACGCGCTCTGCAAATGTCTTTGCACTAGTGGGACTATAGCAAAGTCCAATAGCCACGTATAGGATGCCACTAGGTACACTGAGTGTTTGCTAGTATAATGGCTTGTTTAGAATGAGTTGTAGTGTGCAATGCAGGCAGACGCGCTCTGCAAATGTCTTTGCACTAGTGGGACTATAGCAAAGTCCAATAGCCACGTATAGGATGCCACTAGGTACACTGAGTGTTTGCTAGTATAATGGCTTAGTTATCAGTTGGAGTGTGCAGAGGACAAGAGGGTACAGTGGCAGGATTGTGGTGCTCTGGGTAGAGGAATGGAAGCCTGCCTTTCTATTCCCTCCTAATGGTGAAATGCAGGTAGGAAATCCCTGACCTGGGCTACACAGACGCTGTTGCTGTTTGCAGGACCTGTCACCTATGGCTCTCTGACCCTGCCGGTTGGAGCCCTTAAAAGGACTGCTATAAAGTGCTCTCCCTAAGCTGTCTAACGCTGTGTATGCAGCGCATACAGCTGTATCGGCTATAGGACTCAGGAAGACGGAGCTGCGACAGTGATGTCTGACACCAAAGACGCAGAAGGCAGATAATGGCGTCCGTGAAGAAAATGTCCGGTTTTATAATGCAGGGACATGTGACATGCAGATCCTATCACACATGCCGTTGCTTCTCTGGCTCAAAGTCCACTTAGCTGTGTGTGTGTCTGGGATTGGCTGACATGCTGGCCCGCCCCACAAGACGCGCGCACTTAGGGAAGGAAGACAAGAAAAAAAAAAAAAAAAAATGGCGATCGCCATTATAGAAACAGCAGTGATCTGAAGGCGCTGTTCACGCACACTATACACTGAAATGTCATAATAGTTTGATTCACAGAGTGACTTACACTATTACAGCAGAAACCAAGCTATGATTTAGCTGTTTTTTGGCTGCTAGAACCGTTCTCGAACGTTTCTAGAACTACCGAGCTTTTGCAAAAAGCTCGAGTTCTAGTTCGATCTAGAACATGCCCCAAAATCACTCGAGCCGCGAACTGGAGAACCACGAACCACGAACCGCGCTCAACTCTATTGCTGACATCAAATAAAATATGTTTAAAAAAAAAAAAAAGTCCTGT
This sequence comes from Anomaloglossus baeobatrachus, assembly GCF_048569485.1. NCBI lineage: Eukaryota > Metazoa > Chordata > Amphibia > Anura > Aromobatidae > Anomaloglossus > Anomaloglossus baeobatrachus. The sequence continues at coordinate 63,544,646 of NC_134357.1, read as the reverse complement.
GACTATAAGTGGGATTTGTATATTTCCGGTCACATTCCGATTAGAATATTTCCTGCCTTCTCCAATACACTTGCATCTAGTCCAGTGGCGTAGCAACTGCTTTTGCCGCTCCCCTCCGTTGGCCATCGATAATCCAGAATATATATAACTTGGGCATCTTGGGTATTGGGTGACGTATGAAGGGGGGCAGTGGCTGATGGGGAGAGCAGTGGCTAATGCAGGGGGGCAGCGGCTGATGGGGAGATCGGTGGTGGATGCATGGGGGCAGCGGCTGATGGGGAGAGCAGTGGTGGATGCAGGGGGGCAGCGGCTGATGGGGAGAGCGGTGGCGGATGGAGGGGGGCAGCAAATGGAGGAGGGCGGTGGCAGATCGGAGGCAGTAGGGTGGATTGGGGCAGTGACTACTGCTGCTGCGGTGGCGGCGCGGCTGAAAGGGACAGTGCGGGAGCAGCGGTGGATCGGGGGCTGATCGAGGGCAGCTGAGGGGAGTGGTCACCTACAGGTCACTGGCCCCAGATCCAAGGTGATTGGAAAGATCGGTCATAAGGCCGATCTCTCCAATCAGAGCTGGGGGCGAGTGAAACAAAGTTCACCCAGCTCCAGCCAGTGATCAGTGCTATAGCAGCATTGGTCATGGCTGGATTTCAATGTTTCAACCATTTTCAATGGCTTAAACATTACAGTGGCTGTGATTGGCTGAGCGGTGTTCATCAGCCTATTACAGCCTCCGTAGGTCCGGGGGGAGACACCACTCCTCCTGTGGTTAGGCAGAGGTCACCTCCTCCCCGAATCTAAGGTTTTTGCACACCCATAGCAGCCACCGTGGCTCTGGGGCCGCAATTTCTGGGTACCAGGTCACCATAACGTAGTTACCCAGTATGTCATGGGTCGTTAAGAGGTTAATCAACAATTATTATTTCTTCTATGTATTTCTATTTTTTACCCCCAAAATGCCGCCCCCCCCCTGACATGTGCCACCTGGTGCGAAACGCCCCCTCTGCCCCCCCTTTGCTACGCCACTGATCTAGTCGGAATGTGGTAGGGAGTATGCATGTCCATCCTTGTGTGCAAATGACTGTCCATACCCAGCACTGGAAAATCCGCACAGCGTGCAGTGGGCTTAATATGAGGATTCACAAGTCTGCACTCACATAGTGTAACTGTAGAGTTGCCCATGTGAGGTTTAACATAATAGATTATGGACCATAAGGTTTTATTTTATAGGAATAATTGAAGATCACTTTATCACACTTTTGTTAAAGAGAATGCAGCATTTCTGAACATTCTGATGGAACTCAAAAACCCATTTCTTCAAGAAAGCTATAGCCTGCAATGACCTTACTGCCTCCTCACCATTAGCGAAGCTGCTTAACCCCCCAAACTGTCAGTCACTTTCCCCATTATGCTGCTGACTATAAGCCCGAAAGGGCAGGTCCTCTCCCATCTGTATCACTCTGTCAATGTTAGTCTGTTCCTTGTAATTTATGTTTGTATGTACACCCATATGGAATTAATGGTGCTCAAAATAAATAAATGGGTAAAAAAATATATAAAATATAATATTAATAACAACAACAATATTTTTTATTAATAATAATAATAATAATAATAATATAATATTAATAATAATAATAACAACAACCAGAAAATGACATATCCTCTAAATCAGGTTTTAGTGTTAAATGTGTTTGTTAAAACATTTTGCCATTTTTTTTTGCCAGATCTGCATTTTTATGATATAATTATATTATTATTATTATTATTATTATTATTATTATTAATAATAATAATAATAATTACTATTATGTAAAAAAAAGTAGTAATCTTGCATTTTAAACACCCGACACTGTTGCTATTTTAGACTCATTCTTCCATTTTTTCTTGTTTTTTTTGTTTTAACTTCATGTGACTTTTCAGCAACCTCATTATTATCACAGTCAGGATTACATTGACAGGTAACACCTCTATACAAAGCGGTTAAAATGGGATCCACCAATCACAATAGGCGATGTCACAGCTGACCCTACTCCCTCCCTTCAAAATGACCTTTGCACACGCTCATTAGATGCTTCAATAATAAACATATAATCAGAGTCTGTCTATTGCTGGTAATGTACTTGTGGATTTCCTGAAACAAGCATGAGTCTTGAATAGCCTGAATGTCTGGTATGAAAATTGTAAAGAAGGGAATTTTGTTTACTTACCGTAAATTCCTTTTCTTCTAGCTCCTATTGGGAGACCCAGACAATTGGGTGTATAGCTTCTGCCTCCGGAGGCCACACAAAGTATTACACTTTAAAAAGTGTAACCCCTCCCCTCTGCCTATACACCCTCCCGTGCATCACGGGCCCATCAGTTTTGGTGCCAAAGCAGGAAGGAGGAAACTTATAAATTGGTCTAAGGTAAATTCACTCCGAAGGATGTTCGGAGAACTGAAACCATGAACCAAAAGAACAATTCAACATGAACAACATGTGTACACAAAAGAACAAACAGCCCGAAGGGAACAGGGGCGGGTGCTGGGTCTCCCAATAGGAGCTAGAAGAAAAGGAATTTACGGTAAGTAAACAAAATTCCCTTCTTCTTTGTCGCTCCATTGGGAGACCCAGACAATTGGGACGTCCAAAAGCAGTCCCTGGGTGGGTAAAAGAATACCTCGATAAAAAGAGCCGAAAACGGCCCCCTCTTACAGGTGGGCAACCGCCGCCTGAAGGACTCGCCTACCTAGGCTGGCATCTGCCGAAGCATAGGCATGCTCCTGATAGTGTTTCGTGAAAGTGTGCAGACTCGACCAGGTAGCCGCCTGACACACCTGCTGAGCCGTAGCCTGGTGCCGCAATGCCCAGGATGCACCTACGGCTCTGGTAGAATGGGCTTTCAGCCCTGAAGGAATCGGAAGCCCAGAAGAACGGTAGGCTTCAAGAATCGGTTCCTTGATCCACCGAGCCAAGGTTGACTTGGAAGCCTGCGACCCCTTACGCTGGCCAGCGACAAGGACAAAGAGCGCATCAGAACGGCGCAGGGGCGCCGTGCTAGAAATGTAGAGCCGGAGTGCTCTCACCAGATCTAACAAGTGCAAATCCTTTTCACATTGGTGAACTGGATGAGGGCAAAAAGAAGGTAAGGAGATATCCTGATTGAGATGAAAAGGGGATACCACCTTAGGGAGAAATTCCGGGACCGGACGCAGAACCACCTTATCCTGGTGAAACACCAGGAAGGGGGCTTTGCATGACAGCGCTGCTAGCTCAGACACTCTCCGAAGTGATGTGACTGCCACTAGGAAGGCCACCTTCTGCGAAAGGCGTGATAGAGAGACATCTCGCATCGGCTCGAAAGGTGGTTTCTGAAGAGCCGTTAGCACCCTGTTAAGATCCCAGGGTTCCAGCGGACGCTTGTAAGGTGGGACTATGTGGCAAACTCCCTGCAGGAACGTGTGGACCTGCGGAAGCCTGGCTAGACGCTTTTGAAAAAACACGGAAAGCGCCGATACTTGTCCCTTGAGAGAGCCGAGAGACAAACCCTTGTCCATTCCGGACTGAAGGAAAGAAAGAAAAGTGGGTAAGGCAAACGGCCAGGGGGTAAAACCCTGATCAGCGCACCAGGATAAGAAGATCCTCCAAGCCCTGTGATAGATCTTGGCGGACGTTGGTTTCCTTGCCTGTCTCATGGTGGCAATTACATCTTGAGATAACCCTGAGGACGCTAGGAGCCAGGACTCAAATGGCCACACAGTCAGGTTGAGGGCCGCAGAATTCAGATGGAAAAATGGCCCTTGAGACAGCAAGTCTGGACGGTCTGGGAGTGCCCATGGTTGACCCACCGTGAGGTGCCACAGATCCGGGTACCACGACCTCCTCGGCCAGTCTGGAGCGACGAGGATGGCGCGGCGGCAGTCGGACCTGATCTTGCGTAACACTCTGGGCAGCAGTGCCAGAGGAGGAAATACATAAGGCAGTCGAAACTGCGACCAATCCTGAACTAATGCGTCCGCCGCCAGAGCTCTGTGATCTTGAGACCGTGCCATGAATGCCGGGACTTTGTTGTTGTGCCGAGACGCCATGAGGTCGACGTCCGGCGTTCCCCAGCGGCAACAGATCTCTTGAAACACGTCCGGGTGAAGAGACCATTCCCCTGCGTCCATGCCCTGGCGACTGAGAAAGTCTGCTTCCCAGTTTTCTACGCCCGGGATGTGAACTGCGGAGATGGTGGAGGCTGTGGCTTCCGCCCACAGCAGAATCCGCCGAACTTCTTGGAAGGCTTGATGACTGCGTGTGCCGCCCTGGTGGTTGATGTACGCGACCGCCGTGGCGTTGTCCGACTGTATTCGGATCTGCCTGCCCTCCAGCCACCGCTGGAACGCCTTTAGGGCTAGATACACTGCCCTTATCTCCAGAACATTGATCTGAAGGGAGGACTCTGTCGGAGTCCAGGTTCCCTGAGCCCTGTGGTGGAGGAAGACCGCTCCCCACCCTGACAGACTCGCGTCCGTCGTGACCACAGCCCAGGATGGGGGCAGGAAGGATTTTCCCTTCGACAAAGAAGTGGGATGAAGCCACCACTGAAGAGAGGTTTTGGCTGCCAGTGAAAGAGAGACGTTCCTGTCTAGGGACGTCGACCTCCTGTCCCATTTGCGGAGAATGTCCCATTGAAGTGGACGCAGATGAAACTGCGCAAAGGGAACTGCCTCCATTGCTGCCACCATCTTCCCTAGGAAGTGCATGAGGCGCCTCAAGGGGTGTGACTGGGCCCGAAGGAGAGATTGCACCCCTGTCTGAAGTGAACGCTGTTTGTCCAGCGGAAGCTTCACTATCGCTGAGAGAGTATGAAACTCCATCCCGAGGTAAGTCAGTGATTGGGTCGGTGTCAATTTTGACTTTGGGAAATTGATGATCCACCCGAACCTCTGGAGAGTCTCCAGAGCAATGGTCAGGCTGTGTTGACATGCCACCCGGGAGGGTGCCTTGACTAGAAGATCGTCTAAGTAAGGGATCACCGAGTGGCCCTGAGAGTGTAGGACCGCCACCACTGCTGCCATGACCTTGGTGAAGACCCGTGGGGCTGTCGCCAGGCCGAAAGGCAGTGCCACGAACTGAAGGTGTTCGTCCCCGATGGCGAAACGCAGGAAGCGTTGATGCTCTGGTGCAATCGGCACATGGAGATAAGCATCCCTGATGTCGATTGATGCTAGGAAGTCTCCTTGGGACATCGAGGCGATGACAGAGCGGAGAGATTCCATCCGGAACCGTCTGGTTCTCACGTGTCTGTTGAGCAGTTTGAGGTCCAGAACGGGACGGAATGATCCGTCCTTTTTTGGCACCATGAACAAGTTGGAGTAAAAACCGCGACCACGTTCTTGAAGGGGAACGGGGATCACAACTCCTTCTGCCTTCAGAGTGTTCACCGCCTGAAAAAGTGCATCGGCTCGCTCGGGGGGCGGAGATGTTCTGAAGAAACGAGTCGGAGGACGAGAACTGAGCTCTATCCTGTAACCGTGAGACAGAATGTCTCTCACCCATCGGTCTTGGACATGTGGCCACCAGGCGTCGCAAAAGCGGGAGAGCCTGCCACCGACCGAGGATGCGGTTTGGGGAGGCCGAAAGTCATGAGGAGGCCGCCTTGGAGGCGGTTCCTCCGGCGGTCTTTGTAGGACGTGACTTAGACCGCCATGCAGAAGAGTTCCTCTGGCCCTTCTCTGACCTGTTGGACGTGGAGGAATGGGACCTGGCTGAGGGCCGAAAGGACCGAAACCTCGGTTGTATTTTTCGTTGCTGAGGTCTGTTTGGTTTGGACTGGGGTAAGGACGAGTCCTTTCCCTTGGATTGTTTAATAATTTCGTCCAATTGCTCGCCAAACAAACGGTCGCCAGAAAATGGCAAACCGGTTAAGAACTTCTTGGAAGCAGAGTCTGCCTTCCATTCGCGTAGCCACATGGCCCTGCGGACTGCCACCGAATTGGCGGATGCTACCGCTGTACGGCTCGCAGAGTCCAGGACGGCGTTCATGGCGTAGGACGAAAAGGCCGACGCCTGAGAAGTCAAAGACACAACTTGCGGAGCAGAGGTACGTGTGACCGCATTAATCTCAGACAGACAAGCTGAGATAGCTTGGAGTGCCCACACGGCTGCAAAGGCCGGAGCAAAAGACGCGCCTATGGCTTCATAGATGGATTTCATCAGGAGCTTTATTTGCCTGTCAGTGGCATCCTTGAGCGATGAACCATCTGCCACTGATACTACAGATCTAGCCGCCAGTCTAGAGACTGGAGGATCCACCTTGGGACACTGAGCCCAACCCTTAACTACGTCAGGGGGGAAGGGGTAACGTGTGTCATTAAGGTGCTTAGTAAAGCGCTTGTCCGGAAATGCTCTGTGCTTCTGGACAGCATCTCTGAAGTTAGAGTGATCGAAAAACGCACTCCGTGTACGTTTGGGAAACCTAAACTGGTGCTTCTCCTGCTGCGAAGTCGACTCCTCTATAGGTGGAGTTGGGGGAGAAAGATCTAGCACCTGGTTGATGGACGCTATAAGGTCATTTACTATGGCGTCCCCTTCAGGTGTATCTAGATTGAGAGCAACGTCAGGATCAGAGCCCTGAGCTGCGACCTCCGCTTCATCCTCCAGAGAGTCCTCATGCTGAGACCCCGAACAGCGTGATGAAGTCGGGGAAGGTTCCCAGCGAGCCCGCTTAGCCGGTCTGGGACTGCGGTCCGTGTCGGAGTCCTCACCGTGGGACCTAGGTGCCACCCCAGGAGCACTTTGCTGCGCCGACCGAGAGGGGCCTGGGGGCGATGAACTCACAGTGCCCTGGGCCTGTGTTACCGATCTGGACTGCAAGGCTTCTAGTATCTTAGCAGACCATTTGTCCATAGACTGAGCCATGGACTGTGAAAGCGACTCAGAGAGTTTCTCAGCCAAAACTGCAAACTCTGTCCCTGCCACCTGGACAGTGGAAGCCGGCGGTTCTACCTGAGCCGAGGGTCCCACCAGTGCCCGAGGCTCCGGCTGAGTGAGTGCCACAGGGGCCGAGCATTGCACACAGTGAGGGTAGGTGGAACCTGCAGGTAACATAGCCGCACAAGAGGTACAGGTTTCAAAATAAGCCTGTGCCTTGGCACCCTTGCTCTTTGCGGACGACATGCTGTTGTCTCCTCTGAGAGTGATCAGTGAGGGTATATAGCCAAAAGCAAAATAATGCGGCCGAACAGAGAAAATGTATACAATATATATATATATATATATATATATATATATATATATATATATATATATATATATATATATATATATATATATATATATATATATATATATATATATATATATATATATATACACACTTCGGCACCCTAGGGGGGCCAGCACCTGGTAACCGGTGTGGCTTACCGACCGCCCAAAGCGGTTGTGTGTCCACCAGATTCCCCGCCTGGGCCTCCCAGAGCTGCAGAGCTCGTTCTGAAATCCTCCACCGGCAGAAGTGATTGTAACAATGGCTGCCAGAGTTCTCAGGGGAGGAGGGAGCCGTGGGCGGTGACTAATAAAGTGCGGGAATCTGGTGCCCCACAGTGCTCAGTGAGGGGGGAGGAGAACACCTAAGTATGCTCCAGCCCTCACTGCCGACGTCCAGTCGACCGTCCCGCCCTTACCCCTGACTGGCAGGCCCGGGGGCCGGAGTTATGGTACTAGGCCGCAGAAGCCGGGGACTAAATTTAATAACGCGGCCGACGAACAGGCGCGGTCGGCGCGGTAGTCCCGGTCGTCACAGAAAAACAGCAGCCGCTGCAGCGTCTGTAACACAGGCGCTCCATGCGCCGTCCCCAAGGGGACACAGAGTACCTTTTAGATGCAGGGCCTGTCCCTGATGATACCCAGTCTCCTGTCCGTCAGATTCCCCCAGGGGCTGCGGAGGGAGCCCGGTCCTAGTGAAAGGTGACCGGTTAGGATCCCACTTCTCCCAGAGCCTCTAAGGGATGGGGAAGGAAAACGGCATGTGGCTCCAGCCTTTGTACCCGCAATGGGTACCTCAACCTTGACAGCACCGCCGACTTAGTGGGGTGAGAAGGGAGCATGCCGGGGGCCCCGTGGGGGCCCTCTTTTCTTCCATCCGATACAATCAGCAGCTGCTGCTGACTAAAATGTGGAGCTTGCGTGAATGTGTGCCTCCTTCAACACAAAGGATAAAACTGATGGGCCCGTGATGCATGGGAGGGTGTATAGGCAGAGGGGAGGGGTTACACTTTTTAAAGTGTAATACTTTGTGTGGCCTCCGAAGGCAGAAGCTATACACCCAATTGTCTGGGTCTCCCAATGGAGCGACAAAGAAATTTCTAATTTCAATTTTTAATACATATTGTGATATGAGGGGAAAAAAACCCCAAAAAAACAAAAACAATTTTTTTTCAAAAAATACATTTTACACAGAAACTTGATTTAGGCTTTAGATCACTTTTTGGTGACCACTTCTCTATCACTAGATTTCACAATACAAACCTCAGAAAACCCCTTTATATATTTTGTCTGGCCATAAGATGTTGACTTATGCATGGGACAAGTCGTCAATAGCAGTATATTGGATGTTCAACAACCAACAACTGTTATAAGGTGCGGCAAAATTCCAGCTCCATTCAATGTGTTTACATCTGGCCGCTGCAGAGCTCATAACAGCAGATCAGTGCGAGTGTCTGACCACAAACAATCTCATATTAATGACTTATCCAGACAAGTCATCAATATCTTGTGACAAACTGCATACATTGCTTATTAGATCTTTACACCGGGTAAGGATTGAAGTCAGAATGGCTGAATGCTCGGTTATAGAAATGTAACTAACATCTAGCCTCACTGACAGCTCCTCAGCATTCCTCCTCCCCGCTGCAGCTGAGATCTTAATCTGCTCAGTACAAGCTGCAGATGTCAGTCAGGCTGAATGAATGGAGCCTAAATGCACTTGGATTCATAAAATATTTAATTCTTTATCTCTGTTCAAAATTCTATTAATATCAGGATTATAGACAAACATCATCAAATCTAAGATATCTATTTATTTGTACAGTAATACAGATGTGTACACAAATCACATACACACATGTATACACAGAGCACATATGACATACATTTAGGTCCAGAAATATTTGGACAGTGACACAAGTTTTGTTATTTTAGCTGTTTACAAAAACATGTTCAGAAATACAATTATATATATAATATGGGCTGAAAGTGCACACTCCCAGCTGCAATATGAGAGTTGTCACATCCAAATCGGAGAAAGGGTTTAGGAATCATAGCTCTGTAATGCATAGCCTCCTCTTTTTCAAGGGACCAAAAGTAATTGGACAAGGGACTCTAAGAGCTGCAATTAACTTTGAAGGCGTCTCCCTCGTTAACCTGTAATCAATGAAGTAGTTAAAAGATCTGGGGTTGATTACAGGTGTGTGGTTTTGCATTTGGAAGCTGTTGCTGTGACCAGACAACATGCGGTCTAAGGAACTCTCAATTGAGGTGAAGCAGAACATCCTGAGGCTGAAAAGAAAGAAAAAATCCATCAGAGAGATAGCAGACATGCTTGGAGTAGCAAAATCAACAGTCGGGTACATTCTGAGAAAAAAGGAATTGACTGGTGAGCTTGGGAACTCAAAAAGGCCTGGGCGTCCACGGATGACAACAGTGGTGGATGATCGCCGCATACTTTCTTTGGTGAAGAAGAACCCGTTCAAAACATCAACTGAAGTCCAGAACACTCTCAGTGAAGTAGGTGTATCTGTCTCTAAGTCAACAGTAAAGAGAAGACTCCATGAAAGTAAATACAAAGGGTTCACATCTAGATGCAAACCATTCATCAATTCCAAAAATAGACAGGCCAGAGTTAAATTTGCTGAAAAACACCTCATGAAGCCAGCTCAGTTCTGGAAAAGTATTCTATGGACAGATGAGTCAAAGATCAACCTGTACCAGAATGATGGGAAGAAAAAAGTTTGGAGAAGAAAGGGAACGACACATGATCCAAGGCACACCACATCCTCTGTAAAACATGGTGGAGGCAACGTGATGGCATGGGCATGCATGGCTTTCAATGGCACTGGGTCACTTGTGTTTATTGATGACATAACAGCAGACAAGAGTAGCCGGATGAATTCTGAAGTGTACCGGGATATACTTTCAGCCCAGATTCAGCCAAATGCCGCAAAGTTGATCGGACGGCGCTTCATAGTACAGATGGACAATGACCCCAAGCATACAGCCAAAGCTACCCAGGAGTTCATGAGTGCAAAAAAGTGGAACATTCTGCAATGGCCAAGTCAATCACCAGATCTTAACCCAATTGAGCATGCATTTCACTTGCTCAAATCCAGACTTAAGACGGAAAGACCCACAAACAAGCAAGACCTGAAGGCTGCGGCTATAAAGGCCTGGCAAAGCATTAAGAAGGAGGAAACCCAGCGTTTGGTGATGTCCATGGGTTCCAGACTTAAGGCAGTGATTGCCTCCAAAGGATTCGCAACAAAATATTGAAAATAAAAATATTTTGTTTGGGTTTGGTTTATTTGTCCAATTACTTTTGACCTCCTAAAATGTGGAGTGTTTGTAAAGAAATGTGCACAATTCCTACAATTTCTATCAGATATTTTTGTTCAAACCTTCAAATTAAACGTTACAATCTGCACTTGAATTCTGTTGTAGAGGTTTCATTTCAAATCCAATGTGGTGGCATGCAGAGCCCGACTCGCGAAAATTGTGTCACTGTCCAAATATTTCTGGACCTAACTGTATATATATATATATATATATGTACAGTTAGGTCCAGAAATATTTGGACAGTGACACAATTTTCGCGAGTCGGGCTCTGCATGCCACCACATTGGATTTGAAATGAAACCTCTACAACAGAATTCAAGTGCAGATTGTAACGTTTAATTTGAAGGTTTGAACAAAAATATCTGATAGAAATTGTAGGAATTGTGCACATTTCTTTACAAACACTCCACATTTTAGGAGGTCAAAAGTAATTGGACAAATAAACCAAACCCAAACAAAATATTTTTATTTTCAATATTTTGTTGCGAATCCTTTGGAGGCAATCACTGCCTTAAGTCTGGAACCCATGGACATCACCAAACGCTGGGTTTCCTCCTTCTTAATGCTTTGCCAGGCCTTTACAGCCGCAGCCTTCAGGTCTTGCTTGTTTGTGGGTCTTTCCGTCTTAAGTCTGGATTTGAGCAAGTGAAATGCATGCTCAATTGGGTTAAGATCTGGTGATTGACTTGGCCATTTCAGAATGTTCCACTTTTTTGCACTCATGAACTCCTGGGTAGCTTTGGCTGTATGCTTGGGGTCATTGTCCATCTGTACTATGAAGCGCCGTCCGATCAACTTTGCGGCATTTGGCTGAATCTGGGCTGAAAGTATATCCCGGTACACTTCAGAATTCATCCGGCTACTCTTGTCTGCTGTTATGTCATCAATAAACACAAGTGACCCAGTGCCATTGAAAGCCATGCATGCCCATGCCATCACGTTGCCTCCACCATGTTTTACAGAGGATGTGGTGTGCCTTGGATCATGTGCCGTTCCCTTTCTTCTCCAAACTTTTTTCTTCCCATCATTCTGGTACAGGTTGATCTTTGTCTCATCTGTCCATAGAATACTTTTCCAGAACTGAGCTGGCTTCATGAGGTGTTTTTCAGCAAATTTAACTCTGGCCTGTCTATTTTTGGAATTGATGAATGGTTTGCATCTAGATGTGAACCCTTTGTATTTACTTTCATGGAGTCTTCTCTTTACTGTTGACTTAGAGACAGATACACCTACTTCACTGAGAGTGTTCTGGACTTCAGTTGATGTTTTGAACGGGTTCTTCTTCACCAAAGAAAGTATGCGGCGATCATCCACCACTGTTGTCATCCGTGGACGCCCAGGCCTTTTTGAGTTCCCAAGCTCACCAGTCAATTCCTTTTTTCTCAGAATGTACCCGACTGTTGATTTTGCTACTCCAAGCATGTCTGCTATCTCTCTGATGGATGTTTTCTTTCTTTTCAGCCTCAGGATGTTCTGCTTCACCTCAATTGAGAGTTCCTTAGACCGCATGTTGTCTGGTCACAGCAACAGCTTCCAAATGCAAAACCACACACCTGTAATCAACCCCAGATCTTTTAACTACTTCATTGATTACAGGTTAACGAGGGAGACGCCTTCAAAGTTAATTGCAGCTCTTAGAGTCCCTTGTCCAATTACTTTTGGTCCCTTTAAAAAGAGGAGGCTATGCATTACAGAGCTATGATTCCTAAACCCTTTCTCCGATTTGGATGTGACAACTCTCATATTGCAGCTGGGAGTGTGCACTTTCAGCCCATATTATATATATAATTGTATTTCTGAACATGTTTTTGTAAACAGCTAAAATAACAAAACTTGTGTCACTGTCCAAATATTTCTGGCCCTGACTGTATGTATACACAGAGCACAAACGCATACATATGTATTCACAGACCACATACACACATACATATGTATATACATAGAGCACATACATACACACACACTTGTATACACAAAGCTTCTTCATACAGAAACATGCATACAAAGAGCACATACATACAGATAGATAGATCTACCACAATCCAATACTTTCTGATGTCCTCATTAACCCCTTCACGTCGGGGCCAGTTTCTGTTATTGTGTTGTCGTTTCTTCCTCCCCTTCTTCCTAGAGCCAGAACTTTTTTTATTTTTCTGTCCACATACAGATACAGGGGGGGGGGGCTTGATTTTTGCGGAACGAGTTGTACTTTTGAATGACACTTTTACTTTTGCCAAATAGTTTACTGGAGAAGTGGGAAAAAATGCCAAATGTGGAGAAATTATAAAAAAAAACAAAACAAAAACAAAACATAAAAACCCCCTCACAATTCTGATGGTCTTTTTGGGGAATTGTTTTTATGGTGCAATTTGTAGTAAAAAGGACCTTACAATATACTGTATATCATCATATCATCCTCAGTTTGATTATGACGATACCAAACATGTCCAGTTTTTTCAGTAAGTTAGGCTACTTTCACACATCCGGTTTGAGCAGTGCGGCTCAATCCGGCTGTGAAACCTATGCAACGGATGCGGCGAAAACACCACATCCTTTGCATAAGTTTTTACATGCGGCCGGTCCGTTTTTTTCCGGTTGCGGCACGCTACTGAGCATGCACAGTGGAAGAAACCGCATGCGGCGGCCGGATATGGTTTTTTCCGCATCGCGCCGCATCCGGCGTCCATAGGCATGCATTGAAAAATGCGCCGCAGCGGCCGGATGCGACGCGATCCGGCCGCGGCATCGGCTAAATCTGCCGCATGCGGCAAAAACCAGACCGAACGCAAGCCCATGCGGCACAATACGGCACTAATGTAAGTCTATGCAAAAAAACCCGCAACCGGCAGCAAAAAAAACGGTTGCGGTTTTTCTGCAGAGCGCCGTATTGTGCCGCAGAGCAAAAACCAGATGTGTGAAAGTAGCCTTAGCAGTGAAAAAAAATCTGAAGTTTGCAAAAATATTTTGAGGTTGTGTCATATGTTTTCAAGACTTGTAACGTTTTCTTTTTTCTGTTGATGAAGCGGTGTGTGATGGCTTATTTTTGAGGGTCGAAAGTACAATTTTATTGATACCATGTTGTAATAAATAAGACATTAGGATTACTTGTCACAGCGTTTTTTGTGGTATAGCAGCGACCCAAAAAACGTTAAATTTTGGTGTTCCTGAATTTTGATTTGTTTATAGTGTTTACCGTTCTAGTTAATTATTTTTAGATTTTGATAGATCAGACCTTTCTGAGCGTTGCGATACCAAATGTGTGTATTTTTTTATTATCTTTATTTTTAATGGGGCAAAAAGGGGGCAATTTAAACTTTTAAGTTTTTTTTTTACAAAATATTTTTTTTACTTCTTACTGCTCTTAATAGTCCCCTTAGAAAACTTAAAGTTGTGATTGTCTGATCACGTGTGCTATATGCAGCAATTCCACAGTATATACCACAGCATTGCTGTATAAAGTGAAAATCACAGTCTCCTTTGAAGCCCGGCCACAGGCTGTGTTTCACATTGATGGCTAAAACAGGAAAGTCCAGGTCAAATGAACAAATTTCTTCTTTATTTCTTGAGAATTTAAAGTACATGGGACATCAAAACTTCCATAAGTTGTGGAAATTTTGATGTCCCATGTACTTGAAATTCTCAAGAAATGAAGAAGAAATTATTCATTTTCGCTGGACTTTCCTGTTTTACTTGTTCAATTATCAGGTCGTGGCGGGGCCTTTGTCTGTGCTCTGAGCAGAGAGTGGATAAAGAAATGTTGAGCTGGATTCATTGCTACTATTACATCGAAGGCTGCTTAAAATGGTGAAACCCCCCATGCCGAAGTGTTTTAAATGCCGCTCCACCCACGATTGTTAGAGGAAGGTCCTGGCTGCAGCACGCAGCCATTACCTGCCAAGTATGGGGCAAGCTCACCCAGTCAGCCCACTCCATACACCCGCTTCCAACATGCGCCGTACATCTACGGCACATGTCATGAAGGGGATAATACATACCACCAGTAGCCCATACATTCTACACACACTTACCACCATTCCATATCCTGTTCAGCCCTTCCAATGGTGACATCATGGACACAAGATCATGATGTCACCAAAGGTCCTGAAGTACCGAAGAGTACAAGATCTGTGGTGACATCATGGACACATGACTAGTCACATGATCGTTAAGTCACGAAAAGTCCTCAAGCAGACTCAACATAGTAGCTTCACTGATCAGTGTGGCTGTTGCTGTAGATGCTGGTGGCCAACAAGGGAGTGGCCAGTTTGCCCCATCCCAACACTGGACTTGTTAATATTACCCCGCTCTAATACTGGCCTTGTTTATATTACCCCGCTCTAATACTGGCCTTGTTTATATTACCCCGCCCTAACACTGACCTTGTTTATATTACCCCGCCCTAACACTGACCTTGTTTATATTACCCCGCCCTAACACTGACCTTGTTTATATTACCCCACCCTAACACTGACCTTGTTTATATTACCCCACCCTAACACTGACCTTGTTTATATTACCCCTCCCTAACACTGACCTTGTTTATATAACCACTCCCTAACACTGACCTTGTTTATATAACCACTCCCTAACACTGACCTTGTTTATATTACCCCTCCCTAACACTGACCTTGTTTATATTACCCCGCCCTAAAACTGACCTTGTTTATATTACCCCGCCCTAACACCGGCCTTGTTTATATTACCCCTCCCTAACACTGGCCTTGTTTATATTTCCCCGTCCTAACACCAGCCTTGTTTATATGCAGCTATGTCCAGATTGATACTAATACAATTCTTTGTATTTTCTTCTCTTACCTGTTCCACTAAACTGCCATGACGACTTGGGCTAGGTGGTATATAACGTGTTGCAACCTCAGGCGGTCCTGCATCACAAAATAAAAAAAAAAAAAAAATCATATTTTCATTTTCAAATAAAATAAATTTTTTTACATACTCTACATATAATGAAAAAAAATATCCTGTACATATTAGATATCTTCCACATATTCATTAAAGGGAACCTGTCACCACTTTTTTGGACTATAAGCTGCGGCCACCACCACCGGGCTCTTATATACAGCATTCTAACATGCCGCATGTAAGAGCCCAGGCCACTGTGACAACATAAAAAAACACTTTATAATACTTACCTAACGGTCGCGCTGCAGTGGAATAGGGTCTAATGGGCGTCTCCGTTGTCCGGTGCCGTTTCAGCCATCTTCATCCTTCTTCTGCTCTAGCTGCGGTGCATGACGGGTCCGACGTCATCCACACTCACCGGCATTCTGGTCCTGAGCAGGGCAGATCAAAGTATTGTAGTGCGCCTGCGCAGGACCGGCGAGTGTGTATGACGTAGCCGCGTCATGCAAACAGGCTTGAGAAAGAGGACGAAGATGGCCGAAAGGTGAGGCGCCCACACCGGACAACGAAGACGCCCATTAGGCCCTATTCCACCGCACAGTGACCGTTAGGTAAGTATTATAAAGTGTTTTTTATGTTGTCACAGCGGCCTGGGCTCTTATATACAGCATGCTAGAATGCTGTATATAAGAGCCCGGTGGTGGTGGCCGCAGCTTATAGTCCAAAAAAGTGGTGACATGTTCCCTTTAAAGTCCTTTCAGGCCTGGTCATGAAGAGGTAAAGTAGTGTGCACAGCCAGTAAAGAGCTCAGAATGAATGTCAGATAGTTGGGGTAAACTGGCAATTTTGAACAAGCGTTAGTTTTAAAATAATGCATTTTTTTTGTTTAAAAAGTAGTTTGTTCTAACAGAATGGTGCTTAACAGGGACAAATGCAAAATCCTACATCTCGGTAAAAGAAATGTAAAAAGCATATACTATATACTACGGGAGGAATAGAACTAGGCAATAGCATCGGGGAAAAGGACTTGGGCATAATAGTAGATCCTAGATTCAACATGAGCCAACAGTGTGGTGCTGCAGCTAAAAAGGCCAATAAAATTGAGGAATTTATCAAGACAAGTATTGTATTCAGATCAAGAGAGGTAATTATTCCCCTGGTCAGACCCCACCTGGAATACTGTGTACAGTTCTGAGACCTCAACTTCAAGAAAGACATTGATATATTGGAGCAAGTCCAGAGAAGAGCAACCAAGATGGTAGAAGGTCTGCAAACCATGTCCATTGAAGACTGGCTAAAAGGCTGAGAGGTGACTTAATAGTGATCTACAAATATCTGAAAGGTAGTCACAGTGTAGAGGGAACTACCCTATTCTCATTAGTACAAGGAAGTACAAAAAGCAATGGGATGAAACTAAAAGGAAGTAGATTCAGATTAGACATTAGGAAAAACTTTCTGACAGGGAGGGCAGCCAGAAAGTGGAACAGGCAACCACGGGAGGTAGTGAGGGCAGAGAGTGGAACAGGCAACCACGGGAGGTAGTGAGGGCAGAGAGTGGAACAGGCGACCACAGAAAGTAGTGAGTGCAGAGAGTGGAACAGGCGACCTTTGGAGGTAATGAGGGCAGCCAGAAAGTGGAACAGGCGACCACGGGAGGGAGAGTGCCTCTGAATTTATCCCCCAGCATGATATAAATGTTCATTTCAGGACTGGCTAGTCTAAGTTTACACTAATATTATACTGGCCATACACAATAGATAGCTATATGCATAGGTGGCCAATGCAGCCAAAATCAGTTGGTATGGATGGCTTTACTCTAAAGGGGAAAAGGACTTTTAGTCAGGACTAGTAAATCTATCCCACAGTACAGGTGCATCTCAATATATTAGAATATCATCCAAAAGTTAATTTATTTCAGGAATTCAATGTAAAAAGGGAAACACATATATTATATAGAGTCATTACACACAGAGGGATCTATTCCTATATATTATATAGAGTCATTGCACACAGAGGGATCTATTTCACGTGTTTATTTCTGTTAATGTTGATGATTATGGCTTACAGCCAATGAAAACCCAAAAGTCATTATCTCAGAAAATTAGAATATTATATAAGACCAACTGAAAAAATGATTTAAAACTCAGAAATGTTGGTGCCTACTGAAAAGTCTGTACAGTAAATGCCTCAATACTTGGTCGGGGCTCCTTTTGCATGAATTACTGCATCATCTGGCTAACACGGTACAAAGATATATTTTACCTGCATCAATGTGGCGTGGCCTGGAGGCATCAGCCTGTGGCACTGCTGAGGTGTTATGGAGGGCCAGGTTGTTAGTAAACCAGGTATTGGTACTTTTGGCAGTGTGGACAGGTGCCAAGTCCTACTGGAAAATTAAATTTCCATCTCCAAAAAGCTTGTCGGCAGAGGGAAGCATGAAGTGCTCTAAAGTGTCCTGGTAGACAGCTGCGCCGACTTTGGTCTTGATAAGACACAGTGGCCCTACACCAGCCGATGATATGGCTCCCCAAACCATCACTGATTGTGGAAACTTCACTCTAGACCTCAAGCAGCTTGGATTGTGACTTCTCCACTCTTCCTCCAGACTCTGGGACCGCGATTTCCAAAAGAAATACAAAATTTACTTTCATCTGAAAACAACACCTTGGACACTGAGCAACAGTCCAGTTCTTTTTCTCCTTGGTCCAGGTAAGACGCTTCAGACGTTGTCTATTGGTCATGAGTGGCTAGACACAATGAATGTGACACTTGTAGCCCATGTCCTGGATACATCTGTGTGTGGTGGCTCTTGAAGCACTGACTCCAGCAGCGTCCACTCCTTCTGAATCACCCCCAAATTTTTGAATGGCCTTTTCTTAACAATCTTATCAAGGCTGCGGTTATCCCGTTTGCTTGTGCACCTTTTTCTACCACACTGTTTCCTTACACTCAACTTTCCATTAATATGCTTGGATACAGCAGTCTGTGAACAACCAGCTTCTTTAACAATGACCTTTTGTGCTTACCTTCCTTGTGGAGTGTGTCAATGACTGCCTTCTGGACATGCGTCTAGTCAGCAGTCTTCCCCATGATTGTGTAGGCTACTGAACCAGACAGGGACCATTTTAAACACTTAGGAAGCCTTTGCAGGTAATTTGTGGTAATTATTCTGATTTTCTGAGATAATGACTTTTGGGGTTTCATTGGCTGTAAGCCATAATCATCAACATTAACAAAAATAAACACTTGAAATAGATCCCTCTGTGTGTAATGACTATATATAAAATATATTGAAATATATCACTCTGTGAATGATGACTCTATATAATATATAGGAATAGATCCCTCTGTGTGTAATGACTCTATATAATATATAGGAATAGATCCCTTGGTGTGTAATGACTCTATATAATATATAGGAATAGATCCCTCTGTGTGTAATGACTCTATATAATATATAGGAATAGATCCCTCTGTGTGTAATGACTCTATATAATATATTGAAATAGATCACTCTGTGTATAATGACTGTATAATGTGTTTCTCTTTTTGCATTGAATTACGGAAATAAATTAACTTTTTGATGATATGGTAATTTATTGAGATGCACCTGTACTTTACATGATACTTTAGACATTTCTGAATTTCTTAGTATTCTTTACATTGAAAAACGTAATGACTTAAATTGATACTTAATGAAAAAAAAATAAAATTACAAGGATGAAAGAAGCAGGAGGTGAGTGTCCTGATTCTGTATGAGGTAGTGACTGATAATTACTTTAATATGGAGAGGGCTCGATGTGACAGTGTCATAAAGTGTCTGACAACTCAACACTGTAATGAGACATGATCACAGGGGTAGGAGGTGAGGGAGCCAATTCTGTAGGAGGCAGTGACGTGTCCATCCTTGTAAACAAGTTCATGAAGACAGTCATGTGTCAGATTAGTGACAAGGTGTAGAAATATAAATAAGAAGCTCTAAAAATGGTTTTAGAATAACACCATAGACTTGTTATATTCTGATCTTGAGCATTAAGCCCGCTTTACACGCTGCAATGTATCTTACAATGTGTCGGCGGGGTCACGTCGTAAGTGATGCACATCCGGCATTGTAAGGTACATTGCAGTGTGTGACAGGTACTTGCCATTGCGATTGAATGGTAAGACGTTCACATCGTACCTGTCTCTAGAATTGCACGTCAGATTGTTCATCGTACCCGGGGTAGCAAACATCGCAGTGTGTGACACCCCGGGAACGATGAACAGATCTCACCTGCCTCCTGCGGCTCCCGGCCCACAATGCGGAAGGAATGAGGTGGGCGGGATGTTTACGTCCCGCTCAGCTCCGCCCCTCCGCTTCTATTGGCCGCGTGACGTCGATGTGACGCCCAACGTCCTTCCCACTCCAGGAAGCGGACGTTCGCCGCCCACAGCGAGGTCGTATGGAAGGTAAGTATGTGTGACGGAGGGTTACTCGTATGTGCGGCACGTTCAACAAATTGAACGTGCCTCACATACGATGGGGGCGTTGCAAATCACATACGAACTCGTATGTGAAATTGCAACGTGTAAAGCAGGCTTAAGTGTCACAAGTTTGGCCTAAAGAGACCATTTTTCTTAACCTGATTCCTGCACAATACTTGGAACTTGTATGTTCACCTTGTCTTTTGATCCACCCAGCGTGTTATCGGATTGTAAACCACTCTTCTGGTAGAACATATCATTTTAGTTACAATAAAATAAAATAACAATACACTTACGTTGTACTGGTATGTTGGGTTTAGCGAAAGGAAACCTGAAAAATGTTTTAATCTTCTTGTTAAATGTATTAGAATTTTTAAAACAAATTTATTGTTTTTAACTGATTTTACAACAAAGTCTGCTACATCTGTATGGCTCGATAGTTGCACATGATCACTGCCGCACCCTTCAAAATCTAGGAAACAGACATGGCGGAGCCCAATACACTTCTACATCTATCAGTCCCAAGAATGGGGCAGCAGTGGTCACGCAGGGACATGTCACTTAATGCACTTAACTACATTCAGGAGGAATGGGGTAGGTGATATATGTCTATAGTGTAAAAACATCTTTTAGGGTACGCTCACATGCGCGTATGGCTCACGCGAGTCTCGCATTGCATCACCCAGCACGGCTGCACACTTTCCTGACAGGATCGGGTCGGCTGCATGTATTTCTATGCAGCTGACACGCTCCTGCCGGAAAGTGTGCAGCTGCGCCGGGTGATGCGATGCGAGAATCGCGCAAGTCATACGCTCATGTGAGCAAACCCTAAGGGAAAGTCAAGTAGCCAGAAAACGACTAATTGCTTTATTCAGGTTTTTTTTTTTATTCAGTTCATTGCTTACATTACTTTTTTATTTTTAATATTCATATCATTATGCAAAAATAAAAATCTGCAAATTTCATACTGGCCACTAGGCCCTTGACTCTTTTTTTTGTTTTGTATAGATGACCTTTTAGCATTCTGACATTATGCGGAAAGGTAACAACCCTATTAATAGATAACATATGATCCACGATTCACAATAGCTAACGTGACAGCTCACCCCTCCCCCTCCATTCACAATTCCCTTTGCCAAGATAAGAGCATGCTCAGATAATTCTATACAAACAACTACATTCTGAGTCAGTCTATTGCTGCTACTGTCTATGAGGCTGCTGAAAAGAACAGAAGAATAAGAGTCCAACACTAAACCCAAAGGCCAGTTTGAAAATAGCAAGATTTGGGTTTTTTGTTTTTTTTTTTTAATAGTGACAAACAAAAAAGTATATTGAACATATAAGCCTGATGTAAAAAATAGGTAATTTGAGATGATATATTCTTTTTATCCAGGTTAGCTTCCTCAGTAGGCCCAAAATGTCAGTGCTCATTTACGTAGCTAGCTAAAGATTGAGATAGTAGTCCAGCCTACAAGACAGCTGTTATACGCCAGTCCCGGAACCAGGCTTTGCTCCTCCCTGGTCCATTGAAATTTATTGTGCTCCATGTCGGGCTTTGCAGGTGGCCCAATGTGCTCCCATGTGATAGTCTGCCTGGGGCTATATAAGAGTCACCCAGACACATCCCTGAGTCTTGGTATTAAGACTTTAGTTTTTTCTGAGTCCTATCTGCCTGCGGCCTCCAGTGCTTCTATACCAGCTTCCCAGTCTCCTGTCTGCTTGTGGCTTCCAGTGCTTCTACTACCTCCTTTCCGGTCTCCTGTCATTCTATTGCTTCCAGTGCTTCTACTACCTGCTTCTCAGTCTCCTGTCTACCTGTGGCCTCCAATGCTTCTACTACCTGCTTTCTGGTCTCCTGTCTGCCTGTGGTCTCCAGTGCTTCTACTTCAAGTTTACTGTGTGTCTCGCCTTCCTGCTGCACTAATGCCCATATTCCATGTGCCCACCGAGACCTTGGGTTTGAAAGATCCACCTCACGAGATGAGCCAAAACAAAAGCATAGACATCAGCCATTTTTCTTTTGTTTTGGTCTGAATGCACAATATTTCCCTCCCAAAAAGAAACTGTGACATTAAAGAAACTGAGTACTCTTATTCTCAAGAAGACCTGTGCTCGCTTATATCTTCATTTCATAGGAAATGTAAAGATGAGCTGTCCTCTAGTATATCTGATCTGGTTGAACTTGATGAACATGTTTGTGAGGAGACTAACAAGCAATGTAACCTACTAACAGCGCATGCACAGAACGGACGAACACTAAGAAAGGTATGAATCAGGTATTCTGTATTTTACTGTGGTGACAGAAGGACTTACTTTTGTGGCACTGGTGGCCCCGGGGGAGGAGGCTCAGTTCCTCCACTTTGTCTTCTTTGGCCTTGCATAAATGGGAGCTTCTCTGTAATGGAAAAATAGATATTCCTTATAATATAAAGAACGTCATGCTATTGAAAAACATCCTAAGCAGTGGCTTATCTCCCCTGAGGGCGAAAAGATTGAGTATCTGAGTTCAAATTTCCTAAACCCTCCCTTACATGACATATTAAACCACCCATATAACATTATATAGCTGTCAGACACATTATTACTGGGCCGACAGTTATCTCCTGTGATCCCTATGCGCTCCTCTGACAAAGATTTGGGTCTAAGAGAACAAGGGGATCAGATGTTGGACATATCTTTCTCTGCTCTAACAATCTCCTATTGGGGACAGTCAGAAGGCCCCCCCATAAACAAGAGACTGTTGATCGATCACACAATAATTGGCGGGTTTGCCTAACTGTATAATTTGTAAGGGAACCTAAGAGAAGTATCCGGAGATTTACAGGGTGGGCCATAAGTATGGATACACCCTGGGTGGGCCATTAATATGGTTACACCCTGGGTGGGCCATAAGTATGGAAATCACCTTACTGTTTGTGACATATTAGTACATGCGAGGGGAAAAACATTTGAGGCCGGGTGACGCCCATGGTGGCCATCTGCAAAGCCACCATTTTGAATTCAACTTTAGTGTTTTTTTTTATCAGGGTGTATCCATCCATACTTATGGCCCACCTTGTACATATAGAATAGACAGACAGCTATATGACTGATTTTTAAAGGAAGTCTGTGTGAGCACAAGACAAAAAGATAGGTGGATAAGAGAACTGAACTGTTTGACCACACCATGGGTGGACTGAGTGCCTGATTTTTGTTTAAAAAGTTGTTTGGCCCTGAAAAACTCCCTTTATTTTATTATGGATTGCGAAAAAGCAGTTATAAAATTACTGTGCGTCGCTCTCATTAGTCATCAGGGCGGTGCTGCGGTGGGGGATTAGTCATGGGCTTCTTTCTGCTAGAACACCCACTCGGCCCTGACTAACGTCCCTCTCTGCACAGCTTCACGTGACAACCAAGAGGTCAATCGAAGCAGGCTACCAGACAGCATACGGTGATGGCCGCTCTGTAAAGAGCAAAGTTCTCCAGCTTTATCAGTGGTTTCCTCTATCATATGTAGCCTGGCAGTTTTAACAGGGGCATATTGAGATCTATATTAAAATGAAATTTAGCGGCTTGCCCCGATTTACTCACCTAGTGTCAGATCCCATATAATAACCTTAACTTCCTAGAAACGGTGTTCCCCATAACGTGCTCTATACCAATGTCTTTCATCTTAAGGCCTCCCAACAGATAATGTTTTCAGGATATCCTTCTTTTTGCACAGGTGATGGAATTATTATCAAGGCATTAGAAATTGTTACAGGTTCTCTTTATAGGATATCCCAACACCATGACTTATTGGGGGGGGGCTAAACATGCCACAGTAGCCAGTGTACAAATTGCAAGATTTTTATATTTTTTTTTTTTAAAATTTGTACAGATTGTGGTATTTAAGAAATAATGATAATAATGGAAGAAAACATTGCCACTGACTTCTGCATTATTCCTGACAGTCTAGCTAGCTCAGGCCTCGATGAGATTGCAGCTGTTTGTAGCAGCAACACGTCATCTGATCGACTTTTTATTGTAGGACTCTTCCAGTAGTCCAATATTTTAAGGCCCTGTGCACACTAGAAAATGGAATTTTCTTTAGAAAATTCCGGACCCTCTGAAAGATTACAGCACCTGCGGTAAAAAACCGCAACAAACCGCACCCGAAAACCGCATGCGGTTTTACTGCTGTTTTTCCGCGGGTTTTGACCATTATCTATGGCAAAAACCACAGGTACCTGCGGAAAAGAAATGGCATTCAATTCTTTTTGCTGCAGAAAAACATGCAGCAAAACCTGTTGGCGGAAAAAAACGCAGTGTGCGCACAGGGCCTTAGCCTGGTATATGTTGCAATGAATACATACAATACATTTTTTCTTTTGGTTATTTGAAATTTCTTATGAAATTAAGGTGAAATTAAAGAGACACATGGCAAATACCCAATCACCTTGTGCACAAATGAACGATTAGTACAACAAACTGCCGCAAATGGGCCGAAAAATGCAATTCCATATATTGAAAGTGAGCTTACCAGTATTGCTATTGATGTCCCTTTGGGGTAAAACCAGCATTGGTTTCTTAAAATAAAACAAATAAGCATTGCGTTTTTAAAGATCAAAGTAGTAGAATGTATGAGGGGTGTTCATTAAAGAGTTCCCCTGGCCCACTTCTATTGTTGTAGGACACTGAAACTGCACGTGTATAAAGATATAAGTATCTATAGGTTTTGTGAAAATTTGCAACTCTTAATTGGTACCGGTCTTTCTTATACAGGTGGTGAAGCGGTGTGAGGTGTGATGATGGAGCCAGTGGAATAGAGCAGTCATCAAGTTCCTTTACTTGAAAGGCCACACACCAAGGGAGATATTCGATTCGATGAAAGATATTTATGGTGATGATTCCCCATCATACAAGGTAGTCAAGAACTGGCATCGTCATTTCAAATGTGGTCGAAATTCGATGGAAATGGCTCCAATTGCAGGGTGACCCTATTCCGTTATCGATGAACACACCATCCAACAAGTGTAGGCTGCCATTTTGGAAAATCGCAGAGTAACTATTCGCCATCTAGCCCAAAATGTAAAGATTATTGTGGGGTCCGCGGAAAAAAATCATCCAAGACCATTTTCACACGCATAACATATCTGTCTGCTGGGTTCCCCAGCTGCGCACACCTTTCCACTTAAAGGCTACTTTCACACCTCCGGCTTTTGCAATGCGGCACAATCCGGCACTTTGCAGGAAAACCGCAACCGTTTTTTTTTGCTGCCGGTTGCGTTTTTCCTGCATAGACTTTAATTAGTGCCGCATTGTGCCGCATGGGCTTGCGTTCGGTCCAGTTTTTGCCGCATGCGGCAGATTTAGCCGATGCGGCGGCCGGATGGAACGTTCCCTGCTACGTTTTTTGCTCCGGCAAAAAAAACCGCATCGTGCCGCATCCGGCCGATGCGGCGCTTTTCCCAATGCATCCCTATGGATGCCGGATGCGGCAAAAACTGCATCCGGCCGCCGCATGCGGTTTTTGCCACTGCGCATGCTCAGTAGCATGCCGCAAGCGGCAAAAACCGGACCAGCCGCATGTAAAAAACTTATGCAAAGGATGCGGTGTTTTCACCGCATCCGTTGCATAGGCTTCACAGCCGGATTGAGCCGCACGGCTCAAACCGGATGTGTGAAAGTAGCCAAAGACTGCTCATTATTCCATTGGCTCCATTATCACACCGCACACCACTTCAGCATCTGTAAAAGAAAGACTGTTATCAGTTCGGAGTTGTTGAGCGAGTGCCTAACTATTCGTACTCTATACTGTACTCTATACTGATATTGAGTACTGTCTAATACTCACAGATTCGTTCCGAATAGTGTGTGCAATGCAAGTCACTGGGGAATACTTGCAATGTAACGAGTAACCCGAATTCTGCACTACTCGCACAAATAGTGCGGAATTCAGGTTACTCGTTACTTTGCAAGTTTTTCCAAATTGACTTGCATTGCACACGCTATTCGGAATGAATACGCAAGTATTGGACAGTACTCGTTATGAGTATAGTGAGTACGAATAGTTAGGTACTGGCTCAACCCTACAGGTAACCTATAGAGACTTATATCATTACACATGTGCAGTTTCAGCATCCTGTGATAAATAGAAGTGGGTCAGGGGAAACTTTGAACGCCCCTCATATGTGCATACATTGGCAACAATACTGTTCAACCTCTAGGTTTCCTGCTGGTCCATAACTACAACTCTAAAAGATGTTTTTCCAGTCAGTAAATGTAATATTAGTTGGTGTTTCAAAACAGTCAAACAGCCACTGGTTGCAGACCTCTAATTTAAAGTTTAAAAGGAACCATGTTTTTTACCCCTAACTAATGGATGTTTTTTACCCCTAACTAATGGCACATGTGTAAAGGCCCTTTGATGTAGATTAAATTCTTACCTTTCTTGTAGAATTTTGTTTTGACGTTCTAAAGATATAGAGTGTACATTTTATGCTAATGAGCTGCAAGTGTATTGGGGTTGGAGACAGCACTTGCGGGCGGTTGGATACTGCACTTGCAAGTGGTTGGACACTGCACTTGCGGGCGGTTGGACACTGCACTTGCGGGCGGTTGGACACTGCACTTGCGGGCGGTGGGACACTGCACTTGCGGGCGGTGGGACACTGCACTTGCGGGCGGTGGGACACTGCACTTGCGGGCGGTGGGACACTGCACTTGCGGGCGGTGGGACACTGCACTTGCGGGCGGTGGGACACTGCACTTGCGGGCGGTTGGACACTGCACTTGCGGGCGGTGGGACACTGCACTTGCGGGCGGTGGGACACTGCACTTGCGGGCGGTGGGACACTGCACTTGCGGGCGGTTGGACACTGCACTTGCGGGCGGTTGGACACTGCACTTGCAGGCGGCTTTCCGTCTCTTTCTAGTCCTAGCCCACCAGTGGCCTTTATTGCCTGATGGACAGGTCTCCCTTGTGTCATGGCTGAGATTTGGCACAAGCCCGTTAAGTGCCTAGAGTCATCTCCTCAGACGGGGCAACATATGCCCAAATAGATAATCCGGCTCTTGCATGCACCACCCCTGAGATAAGAGCGACCTGTCAGAGGCAAAAATAGAATAGAGAAAGGGCAGGAGGGCTGTACGTGCAGTGTCCGTCTTGTACTTGCGGCTCATTAGCAAAAAAAAAAAATCCAATGCTGGATTTCTTTGACAAGGCAAAATTATATTTTACAAGGTAAGGAATTAAGAAGCATTAAAGGTTTTTTTTTTTTTTTACACCGTGCCATTAGTTGGGGGTATAAAATTCTGATGACAGTTTAGAATCTTTATTTATTTAATTGATTTAAAATGAATCCATACACCGAGCACTTCAGTACTAAAACAGTGGCCGTGTTCATGATGGCAGCATATTAATATGATGGCACACGCAGTTTTAGAACATTACTTCGTTACAAAATCACCATGGAAACCTCTGCCTGAAAAGCAGGGAGGGGAGACCAGCAGCCAATCAGAATGATGCATCTCCACACTGCCTACATATTTAGAATGCCGTGCGAGTCTCCGTGTTCTAACCTCACTTTTCAGAGCAAGTTACTATAAAGAAGCAATTAAGAAAAAAATTAACATGTAAAAACTAGAATTTTTTCTTAAATAGTCACATTAGTCCATGTAAATAAAGCAGGATCATCATACACGTCTACTCTCATGGGAAAAATTAATTAGTAGTGTATAAAAGGTTTTTTTTTTGTTATGTCATAATCTATCAGTTATATAGAGTCACTATAACTCCTTAGTGACTGGACTAATTTCTTATTTAATTTTTATTTTTTTTTAATTCAATTTTTTTTGCACTTTTGCTTCTTATATAGATCTTGTTTTTGTATGACAAATTGGAGTCTTGACCATAATTCATTTTACCAAACAATCCAAGTGCTGTGACATGGTGAAAAAAATAAATCTGTAATTTGACCATTGGTTTTAGGTTTAGTTTTTTTTATGGTTCGTTTCCTATATAGTAATAGTCTTTTCAGTGAGGAAGTAGACAAACTCTAGTGCCACCTATTGGAGGTAGCAATCCTAAAAGTCAAAAGTGACCCTTTAACGAGCCTCGTCATATGATTTAGTATTTATGCCTCAATTTACAGACACAGTGTTTCGGGAAGGTTGTCCCTCTGACCTGTTAACATGAAACGTCAGGTCAGTACAACTTAAAGGTTTTTTTTCTATTGGTTTAATTGCTTAAAAAAAAACCTCCAAAGATTGTAAAAAATTATTACATTTTGTTTGTGTCACCATTTCGAAAAGCCAGATTTTATTTTTTCGTTGATGGTGCTGTTAGGAGGGTTTTTTTTAATGCGGACGGTGCGATTTTATAGTACATATGAAGTTTCGATATTTTGCTTTTATTGCATTTTTTGGTGGCAATTTGGCAACAGAAAAACATCAGTTTTGGCAAAAAAAATGTTTCACAATTTATTTATTTGTAATTGAGCAAAAACAGGATGGTTAATTTTCATGTTTTTTATTTACTTTTTTAACTTTATATTATATTTGTAAATCCCTATAGAAGACGCTACGTTCACACATTGCGTTTTTGCTGCAGTTTTATTTTTATTTTATTTTTTCATTGGTTTTATGCAACTAAAACTGCTTTTTTTACAGTACCAGCAAAAGCTATGAGATTTCAGAAATCTCATGCACACACAGACACACACTTACTTTTTTTTTCCTGACAAATTGAAAACTTCTATTCTATAGATTTTCTATTATTCTCGAGTTGTTCTAGAGTTAAAGCAATGAGAATTGCGAAAATGCAGCTGCGTTTTTTTGTTGTTTTTGTCATGAATGAAACTAACTTTATTTAAATATGTACTATAGACAAATGACACACCAAAAATGCAGCAAAAAATGCAGCTCCTTTACTGTCAAGAGAGAGAGTTTTGCTGCAGAAAAAAATGCAGCTCCTTTACTGTCAAGAGAGGGTTTTGCTGCAGAAAAAATGCAGCTCCTTTACTGTCAAGAGAGAGGGTTTTGCTGCAGAAAAAAAATGCAGTTTTTTTGCTGTCAAGAGAGCATGTTTTACTGCAGAAAAAAATGCAGCTCCTTTACTGTCAAAAGAGAAGGTTTTGCTGCAGAAAAAATGCAGCTCCTTTACTGTCAAGAGAGCAGGTTTTGCTGCAGAAATAATGCAGCTAATTTACTATCAAGAGAGCAGATTTTGCTGAAAAAAAAGCAGCAAAAACGCAACATGTGAACATAGCCTTAAACGTGTGATCAGTTGATGTGACATTCTGCAACTGCAAAGTATAGTTTAAACCTCAGTCTCCTTTGAAGCCCAAGTTAGGATTATTGGGGGGCTTCATTATGCCCCCTGATGCCATGGCAAGCTACCGGCACCCAATCGGGTGGAGGTGGGAAGGATGATGTGCATCAGAACACCTTGGCAGCATTGTGCCGCTGCAGTCAGAGATTGACAGTGGCATTTAGGTGGTAAATAGCAGCCATTGGACCCAACTATCCAAACTCACTGTGTATGAAATTACTATAAATATTGCACTTACCGGTTTCTGTGGGATGCTTGTAGGCGGTGTAGGCCTTCTATAGAGGAAAAATGGACATCGCTTTACAAAAATGTAACAACTCTTAATGCTTGGTGTTTTAATGTGTTTTTTGGTATTTTTGCGTTATTCCATTTCTATCTTCTCATTTATGCCATACTTACATATTTCGGGGCGAAGGTAATGGCTTGGGCTTTACAGGTGGTTCAGGAGGGCTACCTGTTTAACAAAAACAAACAGTCAATTACGTTATACAGGGTAATGAGAAAAACATAACTGCATATGTCTGCAAACGTGGCACTGGATTATTGAGAACTGGACACAAAATTGCCTTTTTTTAGGATTATAAGAGCTTATATTTTGCATTACAGGACTTCTGGAATTTGACCCCTTACATGCAAGAATAACTGGAATTTGTTCTATTAGTATTACTTTATATCACCAGATCTTTGTTGCTGCATCTGAGAGCAGCATGATATAGAGACAAAGACCCTGATTCCAGCGATGTGTCACTTACTGAGCTGTTTGCGGTTATGTTGATAAAATAAATGTTTTCTCTGCTGCAGATCTAGCAGTTCTCTAAATGCCGAGCTGTGTATAGCCCCACCCCCACCACTGATTGGCAGCTTTCTTCCTATACACAGTGAACATAGAAAGCTGCCAATCAGTGGTATGAGCGTTATTCTACAGAGTTATAAATATGGAGGACTACATGGCATCAGGTTTACTAGTCCTCTAGTGATAATCTCTTGTTGTGATTTTAATAAAACTACAACAAGCAGCTTAGTAAGTAAAACATTGCTGGACTAGATACAAGATGATCCTTTATTATATATCCTTTTTTTCCCTTCAATAGGTACAAGATGATTCTTTATTGTATATATATATTTTATTTATTATATACAGGATGATCCTTTACTGTATAATTTTTATTATTTAGTAGGTAGAGGATGATCCTTTATTGTAGAATTCTTTTTTCAATCGATACAGGATGATCCTTTATTGTATAATTCTAATCATTTAGTAGATACAGGATAATCCTTTACTGTAGCATTCCTTTTATTTAATAGATTCAGGATTATCCTTTATTGTAGAATTCTTGTTATTTAGTAGATACAGGATGATCCTTTATTGTATAATTCTTTTTATGTAGATACAGGATGATCCTTTATTGTATAATTCTTTCTATTTAATAGATACAGGATGATCCTTTATTGTATAATTCTAATTATTTAGTAGATACAGGATGATCCTTTATTGTATAATTCTTTTTATGTAGATACAGCATGATCCTTTATTGTATAATTCTTTCTATTTAATAGATACAGGATGATCCTTTATTGTATAATTCTAATTATTTAGTAGATACAGGATGATCCTTTATTGTATAATTCTTTTTATGTAGATACAGGATGATCCTTTATTGTATAATTCTTTTTATGTAGATACAGCATGATCCTTTATTGTATAATTCTTTCTATTTAATAGATACAGCATGATCCTTTATTGTATAATTCTTTTTATGTACATACAGGATGATCCTTTATTGTATTATTCTTTCTATTTAATAGATACTACCTTGATCCTTTATTGTATAATTCTTTTTATTTAGTAGATACAGGATGATCCTTTATTGTATAATTCTTTTTATTTAGTAGATACAGGATGATCCTTTATTGTATAATTCTTTTTTATGTAGATACAGGATGATCCTTTATTGTATAATTCTTTCTATTTAATAGATACTACCTTGATCCTTTATTGTATAATTCTTTTTATTTAGTAGATACAGGATGATCCTTTATTGTATAATTCTTTTTATTTAGTAGATACAGGATGATCCTTTATTGTATAATTCTTTTTATGTAGATACAGCATGATTCTTTATTTGTATAATTCTTTCTATGTACATTCAGGATGATCCTTTATTGTATAATTCTTTTTTATGTAGATACAGGATGAACCTTTATTGTATTATTCTTTCTATTTAATAGATACTACCTTAATCCTTTATTGTATAATTCTTTTTTAAGTAGATACAAGATGATCCTTTATTGTATCTTTTTTTTATCTAGTAGATCGAGGATGATCCTTTACTATATAATTCTTTTTATTTAGTAGACACAGGATGATCATTTACCGTATAATTCCCACCCTGTAGATTTTGTTGCAGAAATTCCTGCAAGTGGATATCAGTTGACTTCATCTTAATGGCATTATTTCAGATGAATGGTTTAGTTGTAAAATTGAAACGCAAAGTGTGAACATGTCCCCCATTTAATTAAGGCTTAAAATTCCTAACAGTGAAAAATAGATTACTTACAATCTTCGCATACTTCATATTCGTCCTCAGTCTAAAAAAAACAAAACAAAAAACATATGGATGCAAACTATGTTAAAATTTCAAGATACCCTGATGTAAATTTTGGGGATTTTTATCATTTCAGGAACTTAAGGGTGCTTTACACGCTGCAACATCGCTACCGATATATCGTCGGGGTCACGTCGTTAGTGACACACATCCGGCGCCGGTAGCGACATCGCAGTTTGTGACACCAAGGAGCGACGATCAACGATCGCAAAATCGGTCAAAAACGGTGATCATTGACACGTCGCTCCTTTCCTAAATATCGCTGCTGCCACAGGTATGATGTTGTTCATCGTTCCTGCGGCATCACACATCGCTGTGTGTGACACTGAAGGAACGACGAACATCTCCTTACCTGTTTCCACCGGCAATGCGGAAGGAAGGAGGTGGGCGGGATGTTACGTCCCTTTCACCTCCGCCCCTCTGCTTCTATTGGCCGGCTGCTTCGTGACGCCGCAGTGACGTCACTATGAGGCCGAACGCACCTCCCCTTTGAAGGAGGGATTGTTCGGCGGTCACAGCGACGTCGCTGACAAGGTATGTGCGTGTGACGCTGCCATAGCGATAATGTTCGCTATGGCAGTGATCACCACATATCGCACCAACAACGGGGGCGGGTGCTATCGCGCTCGACATCGCTAGCGATGTCGCAGCGGGTAAAGCACCCTTTACTTTTATGCAATGTAAAATTGTAAAACTCTTTGTACAGGCCTATATTTTCAAGTTTTTTTGAAAATGCTCAACCTTTTGTAAGGGAAAATTTTAAAGAATAAACAAACTTCAGAATGAACTTAGAGCCATTTGCGCAGCATCTGTGCAAGTGTCTTTCCCTTTAAAGGGAACCTGACATTTTTCCTAGGCCCCCTAAACCACCACCATCTACCCATCATTATACTGTTTCTACCAAGTCCGTATGATAACATTATTAGTGAAATGACTAGTTCGGGTAAAGCAATGCCCCCAGGTCTAGTCACACATTAATTAGTATATCGCCACCAAAGTTCTAAAATATTTTTGAGTTTATACAGTAGTCAGTAAGACAGTAAAAAGGGCTTTTTAGGCTAGTTGCACACTTCAATCTTTTTCCCTCAGTCACAATCCATTGCCTTTAGAAAATACGGTATGCTGCAACATATTTTGCAGGATTCAGTTTTTTCCCCATAGACTTGTATTAACAACGGATTGTGACTGATGGCCTTGCGTTGCATCCGCCGCACAACGGATCAGTCGTGGAATGACTGATCGTTGGGCGGAAGGAACTGACACTAATGTTTTTTGGAGCGTCAAAAAAAAAAAACCACACTGTGCAGGATTCCATCACAATCCGTCAAGAGGTATAATGGTTGTTTATGGTGCAGGATTCCGCCGTAATCCGTCGCACGATGGAATCCAGTGCTGGATTCCGTCATGCTCTACTGAGCATGCCCAGTATGTACACAATCACATTGCAAGGCTCCAGAGTGGCTTGATTGGAATATTCCACACACAATTTTAGCTTAAACAACATTTATTCTGCCCCTTTCTCTACAAACGGTCACAGATGACCTATGAAAACACAGTAATAGGTCACCAAAATGTCTGGCACTCCCATTGGGCTGTCCCAAAAACAAACAGATCATGATGGATCCGTCGTAAAACGGACACACAACGGATGTAACGGACGCAACAGATCAGTTATTTCACAGGATTCCTGTGAACGGAATCCTGTGAAATAACACATCCGTTGCTTCCATTGACAGCTAAAAAACGATGGATCCGTTGTTCTGTCGCAACGATAGAACTGACGGATTTGAAATGGCTGAAGTGTGAAAGTAGCCTTATGAAGGTTCTAAAGATAGCAACAAATTCAAAGAACAACTTGTCTGCAGAAAACAAGACCTTGTTTAGCCATGCCAGATTAAGAGAGAAAATAAATTTATGACTTTCAGATTAAAGGAAAACAAACTATTAGTGAACACATGATTTGTGTGGCTAAAAAACAAAATGGGATCAAATATGCCAGTATTCTCCCTTAA
Source organism: Anomaloglossus baeobatrachus (assembly GCF_048569485.1). Lineage (NCBI taxonomy): Eukaryota > Metazoa > Chordata > Amphibia > Anura > Aromobatidae > Anomaloglossus > Anomaloglossus baeobatrachus. The sequence continues at coordinate 63,510,841 of NC_134357.1, read as the reverse complement.
GCTTGCATACATACCGTATTTGGTGGAGGAAATACTTTTGGTGGTAACCTCCTAAAAAAAAAAAAAAAACTACACTGTAGGTTTTACTTTATTAAAATTTTGATTGTTATTTAAAGTGTAACAGTCGTTATAATTTTTATTTCATAAATCAATAGTACGCATGAAAATAAGAAACTTTGTAATATATCTTATTAGACAAATTTGCTTACTCCCTGTAGACTGATCATTCCTAGTCAAAATTCTCAAGACATGGGTAAAGTCTGTATACAGTGAAGACAGATTTTTACATTACTGAGAAAGATGACAGTTGCTGCTGATCAGATTCTGTGTAGACAGGAGGGTAGTGATGAAAGGAGGAGCTAGAGGCAGAGGGAGGAGAACTAGAGGCAGAGGGAAGAGAGCTAGAGGCAGAGGGACGAGAGCTAGAGGCAGAGGGAAGAGAGCTAGAGGCAGAGGGAAGAGAGCTAGAGGCAGAGGGAGGAGAGCTAGAGGCAGAGGGAAGAGAGCTAGAGGCAGAGGGAGGAGAGCTAGAAGCAGAGGGAAGAGAGCTAGAGGCAGAGGGAAGAGAGCTAGAGGTAGAGGGAAGACAGCTAGAGGTAGAGGGAAGAGCGCTAGAGGCAGAGGGAGAAGAGCTAGAGGCAGAGGGAGGAGAGCTAGAGGCAGAGGGAGGAGAGCTAGAGGCAGAGGGAGGAGAGCTAGAGGCAGAGGGAGGAGAGCTAGAGGCAGACGGAAGAGAGTTAGAGGCACAGGGAAGAGCGCTAGAGGCAGAGGGAGAAGAGCTAGAGGGAAGAGAGCTAGATGCAGAGGGAGGGGCTGGAGGAGGGAGTAACTCTGCTTCTTACAGCTCCTATCCCATCCCTCTTCTCCCCTACAGAAAATCTCATCAGCACCAACTGCCATCTCCTATCTCAGTGATGGGAACGTTTTCACTGAGGACAGATTTCACCTCAGAATTGAGAATTTTGAGAATGAAAGATCAGTCTTAGCGGAGAAAGATTTATCTGATAAAATAGAAGGACGCATCCTAAAATTCTGCTTAGTGCAATTGTAATCAATGTCCATTGATGAGCTGGGTGAAATAGCTTGAACCTTCACCAAAGGGTTATATGTCCTCAGCTGCCCCACCCCCCACTCCCACATTTAATTTAC